>NC_135306.1:18142248-18444222 GCF_048772815.1 Callospermophilus lateralis
TCATTCAACTCTTAGAAAAGTAACCTGGTCAGGACCAAAGAGCAAGGAGTTCAAGCTGGTGTTGAACACAAGTATACCTGACCACAATGTTGTAGAAACAGATTGTGAAAAATGAAATTATCCTCCAGGCCTCCACCTCTCTCTCTCAGCAACTGATACCCCAGCCTGCAACACTCTTCCCCCCTACACAAGCCTCCTGCTTCCACACATTCTTTTTATTTAGCTGGAGGAGCTTTTTTCGTGGCACGGTGTCTATGAATTCCTGAACCCCAAGCAGCATCCCCTCCTATGCCCCCCCCCCTTTCTTCAGGGGTAGTGTTAATTGCTAAGCAATTCACTTTCTATGGCACACCATGACTCTGTCAAAACTCACCTGATTGGCTCACTACCTCACACACAATGAATGTTCAATAGTTATAGTGAATGAATGAACGAAACCAGAAGGGGTGGGTTTGAGAAAGAATATCTTCTGTAACAAGGAATGGGTGTGGAGGGGTCTTGGTTTCAGAAATAAGATTTGAACAATAGCAAGAATACACTTAGCTTTTCTCCGTCATCCTGGGGCCTGGCTAAGGGGAGGGAGATTTCTGTATGGGGCAGCCAGGCATGTGTACTTACATGTATGACCCCGATATCTCTTTTCATACAACTGGATATCACATAGAGATTCGGACCTCAAACGGTCTCCCTTAGGAGATCAGAATAAGAACTGGGTTGGTAAAAAGAGAGGAATGAAAACAAGGCCAGAAATGGTCCAGGACAGAACAAGCCAGGCAAGCCAACCTCCTTCCTCAGGCACTCAAATCATTAAAATAAAAACAATTACTCATATACATAGAACAGGTCAGCACATTTTTTCACAGAACAAGGGAAATGCACAACTCCTAAGAGGCAATGATATAAATATTTCAGCTGATAGTACATCCAGGACCAAGAAGGTAAAATAAACTAGATTTAAACAAACAATTTGACACAGAACTGCAAAAGGCATTGTGAAATTCTGCAAAACTGCAGATCCAATTTCCCTGGAATATACTTCGGCCTAGCAAAACCTTGACAATTATTCATGTTGGAGGACCAGGCAGAAATGAAGACAATGAGAAAACAAACACTCAATCATCAGGTTTCAGAATGCCACAGTATCCCAAAAATGCCTATGTCGGCCTCTTTTTTTCCTGAGACCTGGAACTGGCCTCCTGATCTTTACACCTCCCAATATATATCTTTCCATTAATGATAACATGGGTTCATGGGATCAAGGCCAGAAGGACTCCGTGTTCAGCTTTTTGCCTTCCTATTGGTAAAAAGGGGCTGTCTGCATTTTTGGACATCACACATAGTGAGCCTTCTGATTTTCTTTGCTGAGAAATTACTGAGTGTTATATGCACAGGTTTTATTATTTTTGTTTTTATTATTATCATTATTTAACATGACCCTGAATTATGAAATTGCATTCTCCTCTTTCTACTGGCCCAACACTCAAAGAATCAGTGTGACTAATTTGAAAGCCACACTTGTCCCTTTCTATGACCTCCCGTTTTCTTCAGGATCAACTCCTATTTCTGAGTTTAGCATACAGAGTTCTCATGCTCTCTCCTTGCTTATATCTTCAACCTCATTTCCCACTGCTGCCCAATTTAAGCCCCATTCCTCACTTGGTGCTGGGTGGTGATTCTCAGCCAGCTGGATTGTGTACAACTCCAGCACCATTGTGTAGACCAGCTCCCACCTATCACACCAACTTTGATACCTCTTTACCCCTCCACCCTTGATTACCTGGCCAACTCCTACCTAACCTTAAGTCCGAGCTCAGGAATTATCTTCTTTGTGAAACTTTGTCTCATTCAGTAGAAGAACCTTGAAACTCTTGAAAATACTCAACAACAGGTTGTTGAGACCTCCGCTGACCACTTAGGGGGCTTTAGCATTCTTTTCTACTTACAAGTCAATTTCATTCCCAAGCTATGGCTCCTAAGGCAAAGGTTGTATATTATTTTTGCTGAGTTCCATGGCTCAGCATCCTGCTTTATGCAAAATCAGTACTCAGCAAATAGTTGTTGGTTTCAGAGGCTGTAAATCTGATTTCACTTTCCGGAAAATTGTAGTTTTTGTTTTGTTCTCACCCATTCATTTACCAAATTCTTGTTGAGTCTGTCATACACCAGTCTTCTCACTAGGTACTGGGGACACAAGGGTGAATACTCTAGTTAAGGCCCCTATTCTAATGAAATACACTAGCATGAGGGATTCAGAAATTAATTCCTGATTCCAGCAATGAACATGTGTCTACAAATTGAGCCCTAAAAGAAAAGAGGTTTTATGGTAGTGCAATTGGTCATTCAGTATAGGCTCTACTGTGAAAATAATGATTCCACCTAGGCATAAGCAGTGATTATACAGGAGTGATTTGGAGGAAGGAGAAGAAGCATACAGAGGACCAGGAGTGTTCAGAGGTCTTGGGATGGAGGAAGCCTGAGTCATGTGAATGAGTAGGGACTATAGAGAATAAAGGTCTAGCTCAGTGACTCTCAACCAAGGATAGATTTTCTTCCCAGGGTACAAAGGTAATCTGGGGACATTTTTAGTTCTCACAACTGATAATGGGTACTATCCAGTGGGAGAGACCAGAAATATTGTTAAATATCTTGCAAAGCTCATTGACACCACCAAAGAATCAGCCCTACATGCCAATGTGGAGATATCCTTACCAGGTAGAATCTAGGAGTAGGTGAGGGTTTAACAGGAGGCTTGTGAGATCCCCTACAGAGCTCCAGCACCAACCTTAGCTTGTCAGAGATGGAAAATGAGAGAAGTCAGTGGAGACCTGGGGACAAAGTAAGCACTCTATAAACATTTGTAGACCTACACTACACATCCATTTACACTTTTTGCAAATACATGGAATCCTTCATTTTCCTGTATCCCTATGTGATCCCGAGCAAACAAGACATTAAGGGTCATGTGATAATTATAGATCACATTCTGGAGTTTCTTAAGCAATAGACTAAATCTTTCTGCAAATTTTGGAAAGAGAGACATGTTCCTGGATTGCTTTTCAATCAGATCTGTCCAAGAAAATTATTGGTGGAGAATACCAAAGACATATCCTCAGACACAGTGAGATGTGGAGAATAGACTATTTATGAATGGAACTATGGACATTTATGTTCAGAGAAACATAAATGTTCAGGTCATGCCAGTGGTCAGCCAGAAAACTACTAAAACATAGTGTCACTCAGGTATCTGTGATAGGCACTTTCATACAAAGTCCAAAAATATCTAGAGTTGATAAATGGATAAAGCACTTCTTATTTATTTATTTATTTATTTATATGTTAGAAATAAGCTTATACTGGCCTCTTTTTCAAAATTCTGATTTCTCTCAAGTGCTAGCTATTCTACACTGAACTCAGTCCTCCCAAAGGATGCAAAAGTGAGAACCCTTAAGCAACGTGCTTTGGCTAATGCATGAGTTTTCTGTATATGGTTTGAGTTGCCTGTTAAAAAAGTTATATTTTTAATTATATTTTAATTTAATTATATTTTTAATTATCAATTATGTTTGTCTCAGTTGTGTATATATGATACCATTTTCTATATATTTTTGAGATTCTAAAAGGAATAAGGGAATAGAAAAAAGAAAATGAGCAAAGTCCAAGTTAAAAAATTCCTGAACTCTTTTCAGGTTCTGGATTCTGTGTTTCTGTGATTCGGGATCTTGTAAGTATTTTTGTGGAAAACTGATATACCTCTGCAGACAATTTCTATGTATAAATATATTTAATATCTGTAAATATATTTACAATATTGTATTTTTAAACTGGATGGGATAATTTACTTTATAATATTTAAATTAATAGCTAACATTCAATATATCCAATCATGAATTTTGACATAATTTTATAAATATTAATGGGTGGGTTTGTTTCATTTAAATCTCATCTCTAAAGAAGGTCTGTATTTTCACATAAAGTGAAATAAAAGTAGGATTTTCATGGAGACAGTGGCCAATAACCGAAAAAGTTGAACAATAGTAGATAAGTTGCGAGATCTCTTAGTTGGTCAATTTTACTGTATGGCTACAGCGGTCTATCTGGTTGGAAAATGTAGGATTTTGTATTTGGTACACAACACAGCCATGAAATATACAATGAAGAAAAGATTTGTGAATTATATGGCATAGCTGTCTTTGTGCCTAAACTACTCTGTTTCCTGCCAATTTGTGTCCCAACAACGATATTTTTATCAAATTTTCATTGCATTTTCTAGAATAGTGAAAGCACCAGATGTAATATCCATACAACAATGAAGAATAAATAAAAGCAGAAACCACCTTTTTATGATAATTTCACATGAAACTTGAGACATTCCCTACTCTGAAAAGAGTCTTAAAGAGAGGCCAGGGTGTTAGCTTTATCTTACTATAACATATGCCTGAGATAAATCAACTTTTAAGGAGGAAAGGTTTTGGTTCATGGTTTCAGTGACTTCAAAGCACAGTCATTTGTCTCCATTGTCTTTGGGCCAATGGCAACTCAACACATCATGCTGAAGAGTGAATGACGAAACAAGATGTACCCTTCACGGCAGCCAAGAAGCAAAGAGATAGAGGAAGGAGTATGGCTCCGGATGTCCCCTCCAAGGGCAGTCTTTAGTGACTTGACTTTCACTATGCCCCACCCCTTAAAGGTAACATCACCTCCAATAGCACCACAGGTTGCTATTGGAGGCCAAGCCTTTAACACATGGACTTGTGGGGGATGCTTATCTAAGCCATAGCAATCAGACATTGTCACGTCTTTCTAGAATGAGGCAATTTGGGGTATAGAGAGAGACTCAAAGTCACAGAGAATATTGACACTGAAGTGGTCAATGTCTGACCTTAAAGTGGTCAATGTCTGACCTCTAAGTCCAACAGATCAGTGGCATCCTCTGTATCTTTCCCATGACAGCTAATCTTTCTCAGAAAGAAGCCTTTAGGAGGTTTCACTCTGCTGTTGGAAGGGGAAATAACTACTTAATGAAAATACCCCACCCCTAGTCCTCTATTCTAGTCAGAGTCTCTATAGACATTTAACCTTTCAGAAATTCAGGTCTGTGTGTGTGTGTGTGTGTGTGTGTGTGTGTGTGTGTTTGTGTGCTTGCTTGCTTGCTTTTTTCCCCTTATAAATAGAGAATAATAGTAGCCACCTCATATGGTGTTGAAACATTCATTTATGGCAATGTACAAATTTTTCTACAGATTTATCTTCAATATCATGTGTCACCTCATACCAAATAAGTCAATGGTCTTTTCTGACTCCTTCCTCTCCTACTGTCACAAATCAGTTACTGTTTTTTTTTTTTTTGTACCAGGGATTGAACTCAAGGATACTCAACCACTGAGCCACATCCCAGCCCTATTTTATTTAGAGACAGGGTCTCATAGAATTACTTAGCTCCTCGCCATTGCTGAGGCTGGCTTTGAACTTGCAATCCTCCTGTCTCAGCCTCTTGAGCCACTGGGATTAAAGCTGTGCACCCTACTGAGTTCAGTTACGTTTAAGAGCCAATATCATCTCCGAAAATGCCACAGGGTAACATATGAGAGGATGTTTTACTCATGCAAATTAAAAGTTTTATCTCCAAACTGATTTTTGGTCCTGATTCTTTCAGCTATGCTCATTTCCTAGAGAAGTACTTATCGCTATTGTGAGTACTTCCAGGTGTTTTTCTTCATTTCCTAACTGGCTTCCATGTTCTCTATTGGACCTGAAGGAGTCTCCAATTCACTTTCCTAGAATTTTGCAGGTCATTAGCCCTGGTCTGTGAAGGGTTTCCCACCTAATCTGGTTTTGTGACCTCTCAGTTACCTGACCTGGGATGGGACCAAGCAGTTCCCAGAAGACTCAGCCAGAGAGTGGTGAATGGAGGGAAAACACTTTAATTTCTTGGCTCTTCTAGGATTGACCCCAGTGATTATTCAGGCAAGTCACTTTTTACCACATAGTTGGAAACACTTTGAGTCAATTTCTCCCTAGGTATCAATTGTTATACGCATAGAGTTTATCAATATTAAATCTACTCTGCCACATTTACAACAGTGAAACTCATAACGGATGAGTAGCAATGAGCCAACAATCATTTGTACCTTTCCAAGACAGTGAAAAGAATTACCAGGATGGGCCAAAGCACCAGGACATAAGAAGTTTTTTTTTTTTTTCTTTTTACATCTTAGTTGAAACTGAACATTTTCTACATTTTGATTGATTCATTTTCATATATTTCTGTTGTTCATTCATTTGCTCATTTAAAAAAATGGGAGAAGAAGCAAAAGACATTTCTATTTAAACAGACACCTTACCAGTTCTCAGGCATTTTAAAAAAATAAATGAAAATGTAGGTTTTGTCTCCAAGGGTGGAGAGAGTTAGTATGTAAAACAGACATGGATATAAATAAAGGTACTAAGTGTAAGAGAGGTGTTATGCTGATTTGGTCAAAGCACATCGTAAACATGCAATGGGTTACAACATTGTTTCCATGCATGTCAATCAAAACTAAATGAGAGAGAGAGGGAAGACGGGGGGGGGGGGGGGGGGGGGGGGGGGGGGGGGGGGGGGGGGGGTGTTGAGAAGAAAGATGAGAGAGGTGAGTTGTTTATACCATAATACAGTGGCATTAAAGAGGGAATGAACTCTTTTTTAACAGTAGACTATAAGAAAAAGATGCTTATTTAGGTAATTTGATTGTTTTAGTAGAAATTCAACAGTCAAATAATGGGAAATATGGTGCTGGAAGAGTCATCTCACATAAATATACTATAGGTTACAATTGATCTTGGAGTGTTAGGTAGGTATTGTAAAACATTAAATAGTAAATTACCCATTTAGATTATTAGTTCTTTTTTTATCATTGTAATACTTGAAGCAGATTAACTTTATAAAGAAAAAACTTTTATTTACCTCACAGTTATGAGCCTGAAATTCCAAGCAGCATAGAGCTGACTCTGATAAAGGTCCTCTTGCTGATAGAGTTCAGGGTGTCCCAGGGCATCACAAGCAAGAGGCAGGAAGTGTGCATGTATCTCCTTTCCTGCTCTTTCTCTCTCTCTTCCTATAAGGTGTCAGCATTCAATCAGAAGATCTCCTCCTTATGACTTTATCTAACCCTAATTACCACTCCAAAGTCCCACATATAAACTGCATTGAGGAGAGTTAAAAATCCCATCTTTTAGCACCCTACAATGGGATTAATTTCAACATATAAATCATTGGGAACATGTTCAAACTATATCCAAACCATAACATTCACTTCGACAAAAGATAAGGGACACAAAGTCATGGTAAAGATATAGGAGGCAATAAAAATAGCAACAGGGTGGGGGGTTTGCAGTGGTTCAGATCAGGGAAGATGGATGTCTGAACCAGGAAATGACAACAGGAGTAAGGAAGAAGTGGTAAGTTTTAAAAGCATATGAGGGTAATTGATAGCATATATATGCCAACATATTTTATCAATTATATCCCATCTACTATGCATGTATATATATAGTAGATGGGATGTAATATATAACTATAGCCACACATATGTGTGTGTGTGTGTATGATATGAAGTAGGAAAAATAGAGTATTGTTCTTGTATTTCTGATTGACATGTGGTTCTTCTATAATAATATGGCCCAAATGTCATATCAACTCTCTTTCATACTATGACAATATTTCCCAACAAGCAAGGAAATTTCCCCTTTGAACTATAACCCTACATATTGTCCCTCACCCCAAAGCCTCCTGATTTAAGTGATCCACACCTCCAGATCAAGAGAGAGGACTTCCTCTATCCAGGTCACTTCCGTGGGTGAATCACTACCTTGCCACCCATTGCTCTCAGAATTTGGTCCAGGCTCCTTAACACACAGTACATTGCATGCTGATCTCTGCCTGCCTTCACAGCCTCATTTACCCACTGTTACCCATTTTCATTCCTTTTTCCCTTCACTCTATTATCCACCACAGTAAAATTTCATTTTATATTACCTGTGTCTTTGCAAATGCTGTTTGTTTGGCTGGGAAACACACACCTTATTGCCTGGCAAACCCCTACTTGTGTTCAAAGCACAGCTGAAATATTATGTCCTCTATGTATCCATCACACCTGTTCCTCACATCCAGAACTTATTATGTATCTTTTATGCTCAGATCTTTTGCACCTGCTCCATAGCAACACATGTCATGTGCATTTCTGTGAGCAGACACTCATTAAGCCTAACAGGGGCTCAGATACATTGACAAGCAGCACCAAATAATTTCCTACCATCTTAGTACTTAATTCTTAGAATTACAGATGTTTGTTAAACAACATCTCACTATTGTGTGATTATTAAATGATATCATTTTGTCCCATTGTCCCAGATATGGAACGTCCATACAAACTTAAATTGAGAAACAAATATAGCACTTATGGTAACTTTGAAACAATTAAGATAATTAATTGAGAACGTGGGACTTAATGGGTAAAGAAAAGTGTTTTGTTCTTTGAGAGTTCAATCCTTCAGTGTAACCAAGGCCAAGGTCACATGTGATGAGTTGTAACATAACATGACCATGGAGGAGGAAGCCAGGGTGAAACTTCTTCTTATGAAGTAGACCAGTTAGAGGCTAACTTAGGGAGCAAATATACCAAGGTCCGGATTAAGATGCACTCACTTAACACAGGTGCAGGGAATCTAGGAGCCCTGAAAGTGGGTCAAGTTCTGCCTACAAAATGGAACTTTTCTCCAAGACTAGCTGATTGGGATCTAGAGGCTACTATATAATTTTGTATCAAATAAGGACCTCAGTTATCTATAAGTTAGAAAGGACTTGGCAGTGCAATTCATATATGATGATGGGAGACACAGAGAAAATAATTTAAGGGTTCTAGGAAGGCACCATGAGTATGTTGCCAATCTCTGTCTAAGGAGTCAACACAAAAGCAGCTTTCATGAAGATGGTTAATGTGTATGTGTGTGTGTGTGTGTGTGTGTGTGTGTGTGTGTGTGTTTTAAGTGAATTGGAAAATAGATGAGTGAACAAATACATGAATTATAGAATCAAATAATGAGACATCTGTAAAAGACAATATGAAGAAGTGGATTCATAGGCTAATGATCAAGTCAATAGGAGTGTGAGGAAGGAGGTAATGCTATCAGGAAAATGTATGTAAGCTGGTACTTGAGCATGTGCATAAATACATATGGGTGAGAAAGAAGAAGTGAACGTGGTAGTGAGTAAATAAGTGATTAGCTAAATGAATAGTATAAGAAACTTTTTAAGATCGATTTTTCCAGAAGCAAAAACTAATAAATCCTGTGTTTTGTATGAATTTGTGTCTAGAGGAAGTTAGACACCCCAGCCTCTAAACAAAGCAATAGATTCTGACAAGTATTCCCACTTAGAAAAGAGTTTAGGTTTTTGAATGTTTATAACTCCAAAGACTAGGAATATAAATGGTCTCAAATTGCATAAAACAACTCCTCTGTGCACTCTGGTAAAGTGAAAAGGGATGAGAAATACTTCGCAGAAACAAAGTGGTTGCCACCAGGAGAGCCCACGTGAGCTGCATCCCATGAAGTATTAAACTCCCAAACATTGACTCAAAAATGTACCAAGGACTTTGTTTCTTTCAGTTGAGAACTCTACCCCACTGATGTGAAGAATAACTAAATAAAAATGAATGCTCAATTTCTTTTTCTTCTCAGACTCTCCCGGAGGTTGATTTATATAGACTAAGGGTCTTGGTATTCATTTTCATTGAGAAACAAAGTCACCCAGGAACCTTAGCATTGTCATGTAGGACCATGACACTCAAGCATGTAGTCTTGAGGTCAGACACTTTATTATCTCTTGGAATATGTTATAAAAAATGCCCCTACCTCAAACTTATTGAGCCAGTATTTGTGGAAGTATAACTTAGGGTCCTGCTTTTGAAAACTGCTGATGAGGACAGATCTCTGGCTAGCTGTCTTCAGATTTACAGTATTAGATGATATTAAAAATTGACTGTAAGCAAAGAGAGCCTGGAGGCTCCACTGTACCAGATCTCCAATTGGAAGACATGCTGGTCTCTTGTCTACCTTCCTGGAATAGCTCTTAGACATGGAAGCTCCTCTTTCTGGGTTTTCATCGAAATTCCAGCTTCTCTTTGCCTTACCCATTTTTACTCTGGCCTGGGAATCTTACTCCCCTGTTTTCATGGTTTTTGTTGTTGGGTTGTTTGTTTTGTTTTGAGGGCTTTGAACACATGTGCTCTCATTTAATCTCCTCTTTTTAATGTTCTAGTGGTTATGCAAAAATGACATACACAATTAACAGAGTCCTCCGTTAATCAAAATCTTTATTCTCAGGCTGAGCAACACATGCACTTGAAAACGGTTTTACATCTTGCTCCTTTCCAGCACATGTGCTATTATTGTCTGGGATTTATGTTGCATCTTGGATTGTTTTTGTTTTTCATCTCAAATTAGACTCAATTAATTATTTTTCAGACCATATTTGTTTGCATATACCCAAATGTTTATTGTTTCTTTCCATCACAGACTTTACTTTTGGGATTTTCTTTTGTTGTTGTTGTTTTTGTCTTGTTTGTTTTCTGTAATTAAATCCTTTAGAAATATCTTTAATGAAGATCCTATCCGAAATTCAGTCAATTTTTATGTATGTATACAATAATGTCTTTACTTTTGCCTTATTATTTAAAGTTAGTTTTGTGGGCAATCAGACCTACCAATATTTTTTTAACACTTTGAAAATAGTTTTCCCATCTTCTTCAATTACGTTGGCTCGGCTTGTTTTCTATTTATTCTATTATTGCAGTTTATGCACCATCATCCATATACTTCATAATTTATTTGAGTTTTCAGAGGTTTTTTAAAATTATTTTTTTTTAAATTATTTTTAAAGCTTTTGACTAAGGACATTGAAACTATTGGGAAAAGCATAGGATTGGAAAGTGAGAAAACTAGATTTTGGTCTCTACTTTCCCATTTATTATTTGGTTGATTTTGATTACATTATAAAATGTCATTTCTGATCCTTTTTGCGTTCTCTATAAACTGGAGTTGTTAACATCTTTTCTAAAGTATTGTGTAAGTTAAATTAGGTGAACTATAATAAGTAAAATGGGGGCTCTTAGTGATTCCTCAACAAATTGTATTTGCTATTAATAGAGAACCTTTCATATTGCATTATTTTATAGTGTCTATACAATGCTGAGTTCATGCAAGGTGTTCAGTAAGCACTCAGAGATTTAGTATTCCAGGAATCCATAGATAGTTAAAAAGCAAAAGCAATTTAGGCTTTGAAGTTGATGGAGTTTCTAGATCCAAGAGGCCAGGCAAGAATGAGTCCATGTAATATGCAAAGCAATACAACCTGGCTTTTTTTTTTTGAGTAAAGACATCTGTCAGCTATTGGCTAATCTTTAGCATGGAAAATTACCCAAGAGTCCTCCCAAAAATACAACATAAATACATTAGATTGTGTTATAAATATTAACTAAAATAAGCAAGCTGCTATTTTTTCTTAGGCCTTTTTTAGTGCCTTCATAAATCAAAAGACTCTACTGTTTTTAAGTTGAGCAAGTGTTACACCCCTTGGCTTTGGACAATAATGATGCAATGGTAGTGATTAATGCTATAATTATGGATTAAATTTTTACAAATGTTTATCCCCATAGAGTTTCAACCCTTGTTTGTTATCATCCATGCCTATTTTGCTCACCACAATTTCAAAGAATATAACGGTAGAAACAAGCTGCAAATAGCCAGGCTTTAAAACAGTCACATGGACCCAAATGAAAACAGAAGCCAAAATTTTGGAGTCAGTATATTACTACCTTTTCAACCATTTTACTTGCATTCTCTCCCATGAAAGACACATGATGGTTTTGTGTCTGGAGGTTTTCAGTTTGCTCAGCAGGTCTCAAATTAGGGGCACAGAAGGCCAGTGGGTCAACATAGCCTTCCTGGACAACAGTCAGAAGTCCCTGGGTGAAACTATGAGGGACTGAGACTAACTGCATGAAATACATTGTCAGTGATGTTGTGAAGATGTTATGAATAAGCTGAAGGTCAGTGATGAGCAGCTACCTGTGACTGGAAGGAGAAATGCTTCTATTTGCTTCCCACCTACCTGCCTAAAACAGCCAGAGATAATGGCTTCTCCTTTCTCTGCCTTCAGCCACTTCCTGCATCCTTCCTTTCTCCAGCTCTTTTCTTCTCTCCTTTCCTTAAGTAATTTCTTAAAGGAAGCAGGTTTGAAGACAATTTGGAAAGCTAAACTCTAAGAAAACAGTCTCTCTGGCTTCTCTCCCTCTGATAATTGTATTAAATGTCAAGGGTATAAATGCAGTTACTCCTCCCAGGCAATTGGGGGAGCACTTCCTTTCTCAGCTCCATTTTTCTCCATTAGTTATTAACTGTGATGACTCATTTGGAACCCTCATAGACAAAGACTACTAGACTCTCACTGGGGTACAGGGAAGATCATCAAAGAGATAGTATGTTACTAGATTATTGCTTGTAAAATTACAATGTACCACTTTTAAGTTTATTTAAATGACAAGAAAAATGGTATACATTTATCATGTATAACATAATGTTTGGATGCATTTAGAGACACACATTTATGTAAGAGATAAATCAAGTTATTTAAGATATGTATTCCCTCACATAGTTGCCTTATTTTGTGATGAGAACAGTTACATTTCATCATTGTAGAGATTTCCAAGTATATAACATATTATCATTTAAAATGTATTTTGTAATAATTTAAAGGACAATATGAAGAACTTCTTCACTCCTTTCATACATTGAACATGTTTGTTAAGGCTGCTGTAAAAAAGTGCCACAGACTGAATGACTGATTTCAACAGCAGAAATCTATTCTCTCACAGTTCTGGAGAATCTGAACTCTAAAGTCAAGGTGTAGGCAGGGAGAAAAGGATCAGTTCTAGGTCTCTGTCCTTACCTTGTAAATGGCCACTTTCTCCTGTGCCTCTTTACATCCCTCCCCTCAATTCCTATTCATGTTTCCTCTTCTGATGAAGACACTGAACATAGGAGGGCCCAGCTTAATGGACCTCACTTTAACTCGATTGCCTATGTAGAGACTCCATCTACAAAAAAGATCACACTCTGAGTTACTGGAGGTTAGAAGTTTAATTTAATAAATGTGGGGCTTGGTTATTCCACCTGGAACATATGGATTCCCCACATGTACTCTCTCCTCTTTTCTTCCTTCTCCCCACCCATTGACACTCACCTTTTTTTCTGAATCACTTGAGAGCAGCATCAGGCATGAAATCTGTATGACTTCTTAATTCTACAGTGCATATTCCCAGAGAGAGGGCATTCTCTTCTATCACTACCATGCAGGCCTCTAAAACAGAAAGCCAACCTTGCTGTAGCATTAACATGCAGTCTACAGCCTCACACCAATTTTGCAAGTCATCCTAACAGTGTGTGTTTACTCTTCTGGAAATAATCATTCAGAAATGTGTCTTGCTATCAGGTTTAGGGGCTCACCATTCTCCTTCAGTCTGGAATAACATCTTATCCTTTCTCAGGCCTCCATGTTCTGGATGTATGAACCATTTAATTTTGTAGAACGACTTTCAGTCAGAGTCTGTCCCTGTCCAATATTTCCTATGCCCTGGGACAGGATAGGCCTTCTTGATAGGAAAAGTACAGAAATAGGCAGTGTGAGATCATGCCCAGTGAGTCCATTGAGAGGATGGTACCCACAGTGGTTATTTCACTCTTGATCTTCTGGCCATATTGATAATGGTCTGATTTCTCCACTGAGCTGCAAAAAGTTATCATTTGCAATGGGTGAATGTTGCAGAGGGGAGTAGATAGTCAGAGTTTACCCTCAGATCCTATTTCTGTCAGAACTCCACTTACTGTCTTACCACCCATTTGGGATTTCTGCTTAAATCAACAACTATGATGACGGCAAACTGGTGCTTTATCTGTTTCTACCATCCCTTCTACGTGTATTAGCATAAGAAAAAAATTTCCATTCACTCACTCATTTATATGGTTATTTGTTTATAGTGAATACCTGTGAGTTCAGTGAATTACAATTAATTTTACCATCTTTCATATGTTATTATCACAATTTGAATGCTCAAATTGTCCCATCTTCAAACTGGTACCCATGTCATTTTTATATATTTCATTATTCCTTGAGCATTTATTGACATTCTAGCAAGATAATACATTCTGTGTTTAATCTCATGCTTTTCCTTTCTCAAGCCTGGAGTCAGCTATTTCTTTATGGACTTGCAATTTATTTCATTGAGGATGATATATCAAAACCAATGCTGTCTGGGTGTTCACTGTGCTCAGTTCTACTGCTTTGTCATTGGTACAGGACCTCCCAGAGGACCAAGGTGGGAGGAAAATATGCAAACATATGTATACAGAGATATACATATATATGTGTACTTATATAAATGTATCTTCCTATATACATTAATTGGTCTATCTGTTCATGGCAATTCCCCTGGCTGTTTTTAAATGTCCATAAATTTTCTGTCACTCCTAATATTGATGGGGAAATTTAGGTTCCCTTCTCTTGAATCTGGGTAAATTTATAATTTACATGTAACCTATAGCAATGGTAGAAATGACGCTACATGTTCATGGAATCCAGATTAGAAAAAGCTATGCAGTTTCCACCTTGTTTACTAATATGCACAGGCTTCCTGGGTTAGCAATTCAAGGAGATCGAGTGCCTTGAAAATTCCAGATGGTTCCAACCACCTGTTTTGGAATTCACCCAATCACAAACTCTTCTTAGTGGAAACTCCGACATCATGGCACAAGGTCAATCTGTTCCTGATATGCATACCTGGAACACTGATACACAGGATTTGCAAACTGAAAACATGATTAGTCTGTGCAACTAGATTTTGAAATGATTTATTATATAGCAATAAAAAACTAGAACAACCTTCAATTCTAACCCAATATCTCAATGTTCTTTCAAGATTTCTTCCTTTTTATGTTTGTAAATCATTTGTCAAGCAGTAATAAAACTGACTCTCATTATTTTCAAAATATTTACTCCTTTATTCAATCAGTTGACTTATTTGTTTAGTGTAAGTAACCTCCCAAGCACGCTGGCTTCATCTTCTACCCTCCTTCTACCTTCTTATCCACTGAGCACCCCTCTGCCTTTGATGCTTCACCCACTGCCCATGCAGGTCAGGACCTCCTGTCCAGCCAGGTAAACTGATGCTTCCATGACCCCACCCCAACTCCATCTCTATCCTTGGCTATAAGACACATTAACACCTACAACATGGAGGAAGAGAGGAAGTAACTTAAGAAGGAAGAAGGAAGGAAAACGGCTGTTATTTTTATTTTATCATAACTGTAGGAAATCTCAAAGTCTAAACTTTAAAAAGATTTGGCAAATAGACGGCAACTATATAGACATTGTGAGAGTGTCTTCTCTGATATAGAAAAAAAGACATTCAACTGTAAAACTTATCACTAGTGGGGTTCACTGTAGAGTTTCCAAGATGACCCTTCACCCCTAGGCTTCAGCTCTTGTCTATCTGAAGGCTGGCTTTCCGTCTTATGTGCATCATGTCCCATAGGGGATCCCCTTCATTGTCTCTGAGGAGCATCAGTTTGCTTGGGAGGTTTTGAATTCTGCAGAAAAGGCTAGTAGGTGAGCATACTGCACCCTTCCTGGACAACTGTCAGAAGTACCTGGGAAAAAAACTCAGGGACTCAAGATTGCACAACAGTGGCTTGGAATCAGAGCCAGAGGAATTCTTTTTATTACGCACAAAATGATCCTGTTTTTACAACCTTAAGAGCAGTTCGAGTAATACACACGCACTTTGAAAAGGAGAGTGTTGTTTATCAAACATGTAGTGTTTCTTTTTCATGCAGTAGAACTGAATTTTAATCCTGGTGTCTATTTAGGAGTTGCCACGATATGGGTCCAATCATTTCCTTCTCAGCCTCAGGTTCCTGTTTAACAAAATGAGGATATTATTTCTCTACAGAATTGGACACCTACAGAAAATTGCACAAATGTTCTTAGAACTTCTGCTGAGTTCTTTGCAAAGGAAGGATATTTATTCAAATGAGTTTTGTCAGTGGATTTTGTGAGTTGTGTGGACCCTTAGTTTATGTTCATGTGTATTTTTGGTTTTATGTTAAATCTAGAGATTTAGGTCTGATTTTTTGCTTCTAATAAAGCCAAAATCTCAGTGCCTGCAGTTGATAGTCCCTTTCCTCAGTTTTCCATATGTTTATGCAAAAGACTAGACTACCTCGAAGTTTCAAGTATGCAATTCTATTAGATATGTCTGCTGAAATTTTCAAAAATACATTCCCCTGGCATTGTATAGATGTAACAAATAAGAGTATATTCATTTGGATCCTACTTGTCGATTGTAACCAAAAGTTTGAATGTGCTTTGTGATGTCGCAAGCCCAGGTAAGCTCTACTAGGTGGTAGCATAGGATTCTATTTGGAAAGAGAAATGCACACAATTTTTAATATCACCCACTACACACGCTTAAATTCAACATCTTCTAACCGTTCTAAAATAAAGTTATAACAACACTGTTCTTCAGGTATGTTTATGGTTTGGACATGAGGCATTCCCCAAAAGCTCATTTGTGAGATGATGCAAGAAGGTTAAGAGGACAGATGATTGGATTATGAGATCCTTAACCCAATCAGTGAATTAATCCCCTGATGGAGATTAACTGAGTGGTAACTGAAGGCTGGTAGGTGTTGGGGACCCTAAATCAAGTCAAGATGGCGCCTGGCAGTTTGCCAGGAGGAGTGGTTTGTGAGGCAACGCCACTGAGCCATTAAGATGGTAGGGATTCCTTATTGGATGATTGCTGTAACTGGACGATGCTAATTGAGTCAAGCTGTGTGTAATCAGTTAGGTATGTATACCTCTGCTGTTTTGCAAAAGAGGCGGCTCCCACTACCTTGAGTTCCCGCTCAGTTCTCGCTGAGTTCTCCCTCAATAAAGCAGTTCCCGCTTCAACCTTCAAGTTGCTTGCCACCTCCTGGTTATTTTGCCCAGCCGGACTGTGGCAGGTAGGGTGTGACTGGGGAGGTGGATCATTGGGGGGCTTGCCTTTGGGGTACATATTTTGTCTCTGTTGAGTGGAGTCTCTGTCTCCTTCCTGATAATCAGGATTGCTGCTTCCCTCCACCATACTCATCAACCATGAAGTTCAGCCTCACCTTGAGCCTCGAGGAATGGAGCTGGCTGGCTGTGGACTGAGATCTCTGAAACTGTGAGCTTGCAAATAAACTTTTCCTCCTCTAAAATTGTTCTCGTCGGGTCTTTTAGTTACAGCAGCAAACAAAGATGACTAAAAGAATCTATAATTTCTAGGTTATCTGAAAGCCTCCACCACCGCCACACACACACACACACACACACACACACACACACACGAACAAACGAAATGAATCCAAGTGCTTCAAAAGTACTGCCCAAATTTGGTTTGAATCTTGGAAGACACCTAGTTTCCTGTGGGCCTCTTCCTCTCACTGCTTTGATTTGGGCATCATTTCTCCTGTCATCTCTAGGGCAACAACAGGAAAATCATTCATGCCACCCTGAATGAGGTTGGTAGACGTGCCTGAGAATTTGGGAGGCTTTCCTGAGAGGCTGTGCATAAACTTCAGTCATTACAGCCCCCCTGATTCTCATTTCTCTTTTCCTTTTCTCTCACTCACCTTCTCCATCCTTTGATGTCCAAGGCACTCCAAAAGCAGGGAATTAGAGCTCTTATGGTTAAGATATTAGGAGTCCCCCAAAAGCTCATGTGTGAGACAATGAAAGAACATTCTGGAGTGAAATGATGGGGTTGTAAGAGTCTTAACCCAATCAGTGAATTAATCTCCTGGTGGGGATTAACTGAGTGGGAACTGAAGGCAGGTGGGATGTGCCTAGAGGAGGTGGGCATTGGGGCACATCTTTGGCATATATATTTTAAATCTGGTTTCGGCTGCTTTCCTCCATCACATTCTTCTGCCATGATGTTCTGCCTCACCTTGAGCCCCAAGGAATGGAGTCAGCCATCTAAGGACTGAAATCTCAGAAACTATGTGCCCCCAAACTTTTCATCCTTTACAATTGTTTTTGTCACAGGACAGAAGAAAAAACAATTGACTAAAGAGAAGCTTTCCTTGAGTTTTACTAGGAACCATGCAGATATCCACAGGCATGCAAGGTTTCAGAACAATGAAGATGCCCTCTCCCTCCCACTGACTTCAGCCCCCCTTGAATACAATTGTGGGGCAAGGACAGCCAGCAGACAAGCTGGGTCTGTTGTCTGACTTTGTTTTTGTCCCCACTGCACATGTAAAACACTGAGCACTGTTCCGACATCTGTGGCTCTCAGATCATGTGTGGCACAGCTACACAGATGTCTCCCAGCCACTCTCTCCTTCTGGAGCTGTGCTCCCTGATGCACCCTCAAAGACAACCAGTGTCTTCTATGGCAAACCAGCTGTTATCACTTTCCTCACATCCCATTTAGTATGTAAATCTAAGCATAGCCCAGGAGTGACATCTGAGTGCTAGGGGTTCCAATGTCTAAAATCGGACTCCAAAACGATGATTACTAACATTACCTGAATGCCACCCAGCATTTTCTACTCCATATCCTTAATCCCCATAAGCATTTTTTTTTTTTTACTTTTCTTGCTCAGAGAAGGCAACTGAGGCTCAGAGAGATTTAAGTGGCTGAGTCAGTTTTTGAATTCCAGGCATATCACTATGAAACCATGGCTCATTCTATTGTATCACATGTTCTTACAAATAATCAAAGAAAATCTAACCTGTTCTACACTCGTAAAGCCTGGAACTGGTCTAAAAGAGGTGTCATCCGAACACAAATGGATCCGATAATGAAACGATGTAACTTAATAGTTTCTTCTATGGTTAAACTTATTTGAACTTTACATCAACCTTTCACCTACACTTGTTCAAAATGTATGCAGTTAAAAAAAAAAAAAAGATGACTCAATGTTTCCTTACATTTTAATGACTAACTGTGTAATAGAGCTGATTGATTTGGAAATTCATCAGAAAAATGGCAGGACAAATAGTACCTTGGACAAATATAGATGATTCACCTATTTGGGCATTTGTGACATAAGAAGCTAGATATAAATATTTGTGACAATTTTTATCATAATAATTTCAATATAAACCCATGAATAATAGCATAAATTTCTTTCTTGTAATTCCAATTTGGAAAAAGTACAGAGAGGACTAAATTCATATGATACATGAAAAATATATTTCAGAAACGACTTCAGTCACAAATACAAAACTTACATTTATATAAAAATTTGCAGTCTATAAAATACACGTTTATTGGCTCATTCCTTTCTCATAGCAATCTTACGAGGAAAGTCTTATTATCATCATTTAATGGATGAGAGAATTTAGGCCTGGAGAGCTATAGAGAGTTGCTCAAAATGATACATACAGTAAAGGACAGGACCACAAATTAAATCAGAATCTCTGTCTCTAAATTCCATGCCTTTGTTACTATATAATTTCAGAAGAAGGCAGATAAATAAGCAATTATAAAGTTTGACTATAAGTTATAGAATTTTAAATGGGTCTAATCCTGTTTAATCAATAGCAAAAAAATCAGTAGATCAGTAGAAATTATACCAATGTGCCAAGACAATGGTAATTCTTACAATTTCTCAGTTGCTTGAGTAAATAGACACAAGATCCCAAGCTACAGAGACCTTGCAGATCAGCAGCGAAGATGGCAGTTAGGAAAGTACAGGCCCTGCCCACTTTAGATTGATAAGAAAAAATAGACCATTGATATTTAGATCCAAGTTGGTGTACATTTTCTACTGTTTTCAGCAGCAAAATTTCAGGATGAGCAGCACATGTGACCCCAAATTACCTTCACAAGAATCTGTAAGAATGGATCTCTTGAAATGATACCATGTGTAGAACTTTTCTTCTTCCACCCACTGGTATTTAGGGTCTTGGGTCTCACAACAGCACCTTTTCTTCCAACAGACCAAATATTTCCACCCATGAAAGTTTATCAGAGAATTTTGAGTTTTATTCAATTACTGATTTGGTTTTTAATCAAAGAAAGTGAAAGTTGTTGGAGACTAGATTCAACAGTCTCCAGATGCTTAGGAAAGATTTTCCATTTCCAAAACATTTTATTTTGCTTTTTGTTTGAGAGAGGTCTTACTAGGATGGCAAGGCTTGTCTTGAAGTCTTGGGCTCAAGTGATTTTGCCCAACCAGTCTCCCAGCTATTGGCACAAGCCACTGTAGGCACAAGCCACCATCCCTGGCTCCATTTCCAAAATTTTAAACATTTAATAAAACAGATTAAGTTTTCTATTTTCAAATTTTCCTTTTATTAGTTTTTTAAATACACTCTTAGGTATTAACATATTTTTTTAAGGACTTGATGCATGTAAAGTAACTTGCAAGGTTTACATATACTATAAAGCATAGGTAATATAATCAGCACTTTCAAATTCAACACCCGACTCAAGAACAGTATAACCCTGATTTTTGTCTATGCGTTCAGCTCCTTCCCAACCCACTGCTTTGTCTAATAAAGCAGTATATAAAAACTTCATTTAAAAAGTCAAATCGTATTATAATACTTTTAATAAAACAGTTGTCTTTGTCCTCTTGCCACCGATTCCTGTTTCTATGAAGCACACAATTGCAGTCCTTTGAAAGTATTTCTTTCTCCATTTTTTTAAATTATGTAATATAAAATTTTAGCCTTAGTTTTTGACATTAGTCCTTGACTTTTAACTCTGTCCAAGGAAGATTTGGCTGCTGTCCTGTGATGTGCCCCATCCCCTGTGCCATCATGAAAGCACACAGCTTCTTCTTCTCTGAGCTTTCCAGGAGAGTTTTATTATATTTCAAAAATTAAATCAACATTTAGTGTTTATGTTATTAGCCTATGAAAATATTTTCAGAGCTGAGCCATGAAATATGACATAATTATTTCCTTTCTTTGTATTAATTTTCCTTCCCTTGGGTTTCGAATGGCCTTTTTAATTCATTTGTTCAGGGATTTATTTCTTATTCCTCTAAATATTCACCAGAAAAGTAAAATTTTTATTATTTTGTTTTAAAAACAAAAAGATCTATCTCTGTCTGTCATTAGTTACCAATCTATCATCTTTGGGGACCTCTCTCCCAGAGACCACCATCCTCAGGTTCAAGTGCAACAGCTTTCCAAGTTTCACAAAAACAGTTCTTGCCCTGGAACTTTCCTTCCTCATGGTCCCAGGGATTCCTTTTCTTTTTCTTTTCATAATGGAAGCCACTATTTTCTGGATCCCAACCTGTACTTGTCTACATTGTGATAGTTCATTTTATTGGGACCCATGAGCTTCCTGTGTACAAATAGGCTTTTCAGGTTTTGCATGTATCAATCTGCTCCTATTGACCTTTAAACTTGAATAAAAGCCTTTTAGATTCCTTGCTCCATTTCTTCTGGCATATGGTGTTGAGAACAGGGATGATATTTTTATCCTAAAATTTTTCTTTATGAAGTTTCCCTCCCTCTCTCAGAAAATTCTTATGGTCTCCTCAACATCCCCAGTGTTCAGAAATTTCACTATAAAATTACAGGTAAATAAAGGTATATAAAGTGTAACTTTATCCACAGTTACACACCTTGCACACACAGTTCCTCTCTTCCTTGTTTCTTTTCCTTCTTTATTGTGACATCTTTTGCTCATATTTTCTGCATATTTATCTGTTTTTCTCTACTTTCTGAGATATTTTCTCAACATGATTTTTTTAAAGTCCATTTCGAAAATACCTCTGAGGATTAATCATGATTTTACTTTCCAATACCACATTTTACTTTCTGCTCTCAGGTTATTCCTCCTTGTAGCATCATATTCTTGATTTTTTAGGTGTAATAACTTAATTCATAATTACTATAAACTTTTGAATGTAGTTTTACACTTTGGCTTTGGGCTTTCATCATAAAACCTGTCCTCAAATGCCATGTTTTTTAGCCAATGGTTTCACTGCTGTGACCAAAAGCCTAACTTTCTTGCATTGCTCATCTCTCTCTCTCTCTCTCTCTCTCTCTCTCTCTCTCTCTCTCTCAATACTTATTTTTTGTTGTTGATAGACCCTTATCTTATTTATTTATATGTGGTTCTGAGAATCAAACCCAATGCTTCTCACATGTCAGGCAAGTGTGCTACCGCTGAGCCCCAGCCCCAGCCCCTGCTCATGTCTCTTGCATGAGCTTTCAGGGGACACCTCAATCTAACCATAACACCATGGAACACTTCACTATCCATTTATATTTAAGGACAAAGGGGTCTGGGAATGTAGATCAGTAGTAGGGGGTTTGTGTATGATGTAAAAGCCTGGGGGTTGATCCCCAGCACTGAAAACAAACAACAACAACAACAAAAACTAGTGCCTGCATGGGATTTGCTGACTCTTGGATTTCCCTCCCTGTGTGGGGATCTCACAATAATAACCAAGTTTGACTGAGGTCCTTAAAAGTCACTACCTTGTGTTTGTCCCTTTGGCCCACTCAGTGTCTCTAGTGAGGAAACCATCCCCAGCCACTCATCTTTTGTACACATTTCAGTTGGCTGGGAAAAGAGGGATGGGAGAGTGTTGCCCGTATTTATCATATTCCTAGTTTCCCCTCATTTTCAACCTGGCATTTTACTGTAGCGTCTGCTTGACTGGCCACCCCGCTTTCAAGCATTTTTTATTCTGTGTCCGCACAGAAAGTAATTCTTGCCTCCTTCAGGGTTACAAAATAGAAATTGGCTAGCTGCATGGAGCATCTAATAGATGACTATATTGGGTCAAACTTCTGTAGATGCATTAGCAGTCTGTATTTTAGCTCTAGACCCTCAAAGCTACCTCATACCTCCAATTTCTTTTTCTTTCCAGGAGTCCATGATATAAATCAATTTCTTCTTCTTTTTTTCTATTTGAGTCTCTTTTGAAAGGCACTTGGGTTTCAGGATTCTCCAATCTGTTAGATCAGTTACTACTTACTCATCTGCTTTCCATCTTCCAAAAATTTGTTCATGCCTCTTTTCCAATTCATCTTGTTTCTGGTTTTCTTCATCCTCGTGAATTTATACATCTTAATTTCATTATTATCATTTTCATGGTGATTCAGAAGGAAACCTAGAAAAACACATGTGCTAGATTGCCATTTGAACTGGAATTCTTCTGTCCTATATTGACATAATATGAATTTGTGTAATGCAAATTATGTGAATATAGGTTATTAAAATAATATGGCCATACATTAGAATAATATAAGCACATTATCTCCAGAATGCCATGGAAATCCTGGAGCTCATTACTTGACTATTCTTTAATTTTATGAAATGCTCTGTGCAGGCATTTTTAGGTTTTGTGCACTTTTTTCAAAAACATCTAATTCCTCCTGTTGAGGAAGGAGTTCATGATTTTGCAAAAAATGCTTAGTGAGTATGAATGCCAGTGAAAGTTCAGGGATATATGAGAATGCTTGGAAGGGAGCCTCAGGCACTGGAGGAGGCAAGGCTCTCTTGAAGAAATGACTAGGTTGAAACATGGAGGATGAACAAGAATTGCTCAGGATAAACAAGTTGTGTGTGTGTGTGTGCATGTGTGTGCACGCACACGTTACTGGTGGTGAAGTGTATTAAGGAGTATAAGTGTTTCAACCAACTGAATATATTTTGAACAACTTTGAATTGTTAAGTTGTGGATGGAAATCAAAGAAAAATCATTAGGAGGTCTTTATTAATATGACTGAAAATATCTGATTTTATTGTAGAAATATAACTCTAGTGCTAAAATACACAATGGACTGTAAAGGCACATGGATAGAGGCAGGAAGCTCAGGTTTGAGGCTGTTATTGATAGACAAGTAGGAAAAGACTGGATCGTCAAATGCCCATGGTGTGTTGCAGAGGCATAGATTAATTTTAGAACTATTAGGTAGGTGAATCAAAGAGACTTGTTGATGGATTGGTTTTAGGAGAAGAGAGAGAAAAGTTGAGGATTGCTGTTAATTAATTCATTCATTGGACTTAGAAGCCTGAGTGAAATTTATTTTCAAAAAGGAACACATGTGGTGGAGCATATTGAGAGTAGGAGATTATTAATAATTTAGAGTTTGACAGATTTGCAGGTCCTTCAAGCTGAAATCTCATGCAAGAAATTAGAGATTTTGAAACCATATAAATCTGGAGTAATCATCATAAAGAGTATGAAGGAAGCCATGATAGTAGGTGAGACCTCTCCAGCAGCATGGCTATTGATATTAGTCCAGAATCAAGGAGAGCTAGCATTTAAGGACAGGCAAAGGAAGAGGAGACTCCACTGGAAAGTCATTAGAAAAGAAGAAGGAAAACAAGCAGAATGAGCTCTCAAGGAAGCAAAAGGATCGGCAGGGATCATTTCAAGAAGAAATGATTGGCTCGTTTAATACAAACTTGCAAGTTGCCCAAGCTTTCACAACTGGGTCATGGTGTGTTGGGAGAAGCCTAACTGAACAGGTTCAGAGTGGCTGAGAACAGAGGAGGGGCAGAAGGCTGGTGGAGAGGGGACTTTTAGGAATCTTGAGAGAGGAAAAGACAAATGGAAGAGGATGGAGAAAAGGATCCTTCTAGTTTGCTTTTAGAAAACTAGAGTTACCCATGACAAGAATTATTGTGTAAAGCTTGTAGAGAGAGGAGGTAGAGAATTAAACAAGGATACACATGAAGGGCAGAACTTGAAAAATCAAGAAAAGATTGGAGATGTACACAGGAAGAGAAGCTTTGTTGCTGACTTTTATTCTTTTCTGTTTTTCTTTTTTTGGGGGCGGGGCGCTAGTAACAGAGGGGAAGTTGGAAGAGAGGTATACACAGGACCAAATTTTCAGGTCAGTTTGTGGACAGTTAAGGAATTGCTTCTAATGCTTTTTATATTTCGTGTTGAAAAGTAAAATAATGCTCTGTAATCAAGGTAACAGAGAGAAAGTAAAAATTTTGCAGTAGTGATTGTAGAGGAAAGCAAAAGTGGACTAAGAAAACAGTGAAATTGCTTTGCAGAATGAAGCGCTACACAAATGATCATAATTTTATAAAGACAAATGATCATAATTTTATAAAGACAGCTCATGTAAAATGTTGAAGAAAGAATGCTAGTTTTGAAACCAGAAAGATCTAGATTTTAATTCTGAAATGATCTAAATTTTAACTCTGATCCACAGTGTGATATTAAGTAAGTTAATTAAGTGTCCTCAGTCTCCATTTTGTCATCAATATAATGGGGACAATTTTATGTATCTTGCATGATCGTGCAAGGGCAACTCTTGGCAGATAGTCCCTGTAATTTTTATTATATATATATATTTTTTTTTTTCATTTGGTGGCTATCCAAGGTATATGTGGTTCCAAGTTTCGAAAAGTATAGTTTCTCCAAATTACTGAAGACATTTACATTTTCCATATAATTAAGGAAGTAGCCCTGTCAGTGTTTTCCAATATGTGTTCTGCTGAGATATTAATTCCTAAGAATGTGATCAGTTAGCAAGCCAAAACAGTTTTAGTAGTCAAACATTTTGAGGGATGTCAAAATGCATATAGTTAATGAGTTACTTTATTATGACTTATTAGTATCTTTAATTCCTCATATGCATTATGAATTGTCGCAAGAAAAATATAATGTGTTACAGCACCCAAGACTTTTGGATCTAGAATCTTTTTTCCCCCCTGGGAAAACACAGGGAATCATTGTGCAGTAGAAGTCTTCAGTAAATATTCCTCCTGAGGAGAATATTACAGAACTGAGATATAGTAGCATGCTGTGACTATCATAACACTGAGGCAAACGCTTAATTTATTCATTTGTTTATTCACATTTTTTTTCTTCGCATCTTTCCTTTTTACATGCCTTCAGTGGTGTGCTGAAGCTGGCTGCCTTATTTTACCTCAGAAGAGATCACTGTTATGTTTTTAGGAATTTTGTGAGCCAGTTGACATCACATTGATAGCTTGAAAAGCCCATAGAGGGAGTATTTACACCACAAAAATTGGCAAAGACAACAAATCTAAACTTCCTGTTTTTGGAGAGCCACTTGTTGAACATTTACCAGAATACCACTAAAATTGAATTGTAATATAATTTTAAGGCAGATCTGACATGCTTTCTATACTCAGGGGGCTTACTTTTTGGTAAGGGAAATAAGAAATGGACCTAAATAAATGTAAAACATGATAGGAAGTTATTCTTAACCATTATAACAAATAACATAGCAGATCCTTGGAATGTGTTAGACATTGTTCCAAGAGCAATGGAACAATATTATTAATAGTAATATACATAATATTATCCTGTGTTTATAACAGAGAAGGAAGCTAAGGCATGGAAAAATAAATACATTTGTAATTATGGTGTTATGTGGCAGAGTCAAAATTCTAACTCAAAATTCTATAACTCAGGCCACCTTTTGCTTGATCACCTTTCCCATACATTAAAAAAAAATGGTCAAATAAATAGTATGCATACTCTGATGTGGGAATAAGTGATAATAGAACTGAAGAAAATGGCAGCCTTTACAATACTGAGTTTGTGTTTGCAATAAGTAAACACAGACCCCATTTTCCCACCTGCACTCCTTACCCAAGCATAAAAACAGTGGAGTCAAAGTGAACCATGTCATTAGAGGCCTAAACTCCAATTGTCCTTCTCTCTGGCCTGGAGCCAGATCCCTGCGTTAGTGCGTGTCATTTTTCTCTGAGGTATGCACAAAGTAGAGGTTACTCATGTCACATCTGTTCCTGCTTTGTGGGTCCATTGGAAAAAAAAAATCACTGACTTTATTTTCCAAGGGAGACCCTTTTAAGAAAGGCCGGATGCAGGGTGGCCAGGAGGGAAACCTGTGTGCGTCCTTAAAAGCAAACCTTTGAGCCTCAGCATTCATAAAGCATACCTTGGCATCTGTGTTCAGACTCTAAGGATCTCCCGCCTTGACCCCCGCTTGGGTTTAGAATTTCAGAAACGTCACAACACTGCATTCCTTCTCTGCAGAGGAAATCAAACCTCTATGTCTATATTACACACCCACATGCAAAATAGTCACAGATAGGATTGGTTTTTCTATGGTTTTTTATACCGGAACAATTTTCTACTTTAAAAGAACCTTGCATTTTTTTGAGTCCTGGTTTTCTAATGAAAAGCTTTCTCCTGCTAAGAGGCTTTGTTTGAAATGAATAGCATTTTTAAGGAATATTATTTCTATGATTCTTTCATATCATGTTATGTATTCCCCTTTTGAAAATACTCAGGGAATACAGCTGGATACACTTATAGGCAAATTCTACATCCACCCAGAAATTCATATTTGAAAATACACTGTGAACAATTTCCAGGACAAAAAAAGCATACAACTCTTTGAAATGGAGCCTACCGGATATTCTTTCCTTTTCTCTTATGATAGATTAGTAATAATTTGGTTAGTAAACAGTCAAGTAAAAACCTCAGCTGTGTAGAGCAAGGAACATTCCTGGATGAGCCAAGAAGCCCTTGAACTGCTTGCTAACCTATGGAGTGTCGAAGCGTGATCTATATTTTCAGGATTCTCCACCCTGTACACTGTGAAGAATTGGTTGGAGGGGGAGACCCTGAAATGGAGAGATCAGAGAAAGAAAGAGAAAACAGAAAATTATTCACCTCTACCACCAAATTAATTAGGAGCTGGGGGGAGATCTTTCTTATAATCCTTTTTGACCATCCCACTGAAGGTGGGCTCTTGGCTTTGAACTTATTATGGACAGAATGTGGTATTATTTCTTGTTGCTTTGGGTAGCTAATTCTCCTTCTATGCATGTGTGTGGCTCGTCTCCCCAGCTATGCACTTGAGGCTCTTTTTGGGCAGGAAATATGCTTTGTAATTACACATACCCTCTTGTTTAACCCAGTACTTTCTACTCAATAAGATCATATGATTACATCATTGCAGGTAATGTCCCCTTTACCTGCCTCTGACGTTTCCCTCTCTATCTCCACTCTGTCTCCATGTCTCTTTCTCTCCCTGTCTCTCTCCATCTCTCCCTGCCCCCTTTCTTGCCCTTTGAACAGTTTATGTCTGCCGTCGGTCTCCACTAATGAGTTGATATGCTGGATACCACCAAGTTTCCTATCTCCATTTATGTATTAATACAGATCTATTCACTGGAGGAAAGATGCACAAGGGTTTATTTTCAACTCTGTGACCATTCTTTCAGGACTCAGGATAAAACATCAGCTAACCTGAGCTTTCAGGTTCTTAGCTGCAGAATATACTCATTAAAAGCAATGTATGACAAATGTTCAGAATCATGCTTTCCATGAATTAGGCATTTACTAATTTTAATTTTATTTTTTTCTTGAATTTTCTTAGCTCTTTGTCTTGTCTTGTACAAGCTATCTCATCTCCCTTTGTCTTTTGGCATTCCCCCATCTTTATTTTATTACAAATAAAACAAAATAAATTAATACAGAGCAATTATAATTTCATTTTTAAAAAGACATGCTTGGTTGGAAAAGAATGGTGTTTTTTTTTTTTTTTATCACATTGAACCACCTGCTCGTGACAGTTGATTAAAATACAGGGTTATGTCTTCATTTACTTGGCTGATTACTCAGTTATGTTTATGTCCTGCAGCAATTCATCTGAAAACAAATTGATCTTCACTAAATGGGATACACTTTTCCCAAAGAAGAGGATGCTTGTAAAGAGGGCTATGGATTGACATTCATTATATATTTGTTAGTCAGAGTAACTTGAGTGTCCATATTGTTCTATTTGTTGAACATCTATTTATTGAACACCTTCAAAACTCTAGACCAGGCAGTAGGTACTGCAGATGACTTTAAGGTGAAAGGTAATATCTTTGATCCAAAAACATCAGTGGGGAAACAGATCTACTAAAGCTAAATGAGAGACCAATGGGATGGGGGGTTTCTGCCACAAAGGTAGGATGCTCTAGGAACACAGGAAAGAAATCAAAAGATAACTTCCTTGAGGAAGTGATGAGAATATAAATGAAGGAAATGATGGTACTTGCAATGTCAGCCTTTGATGGACCTTGGGGGTTTTCTGTCCCAAACCCTCCTGCTACAAGTCAGGGAACTAAAGGCTGCAGAGATACCCAACAGGCAGCACACTACAGGAACCTGGGACATCTGTGTTGCTTTGTACTCTATATCCCTTTCAATTTGCATGTCAGTTCATGGGACTTGGGCAGATGTTGCATGTTATATCTTCCAAGAGTAGACACTGAAATAGAGTTTTGAGCATAAAGTATTTACTAGGGATCAATACTTGTGGGAGGAAGAGAGAGGTACAGAATTGAAAATGAGCAAAGTTGGAGAGCCACACAGGCTTGTGAAAGGCTTAACCAGCCTAGAAGGAGCTGGTCAAAGGGCTTCACCTTATGACAAAATGATGGTGACTTTCTACCCTCTTTCTTCTGCATCTTTGGATGCAACTTGTCGTGGGGATGGTGTGCGCTCAGTGAGGCAATTCTCGCAGACAGGGATAGATAGACCCTGAAGTTGGTGGCAGCAGGAGGCTACTTACTTCATTCCCCATATCTGGGTGGTAGGCCCATCCATAATGAGGATCTGAGTAGCCATCTCTGTGCCTATCGGAACAAAACTGGACTCAACAAATCTTTATTAAAAGCTTACTATGTGCCAGATACGGTTCCAGGACATTTTATATGCATTATTTTATTTGATTTTCCCATTGTCTTTTGAAAAATGTATTATTATGCTACCTAGAAGTTCACAAGTTTGGAGGAAGTTTTATCATAGCCATGCAATATCAGCAGCAAAACCAACTTTCATGTGGGGATGCTGAGCAGCAGACAGCATTTGCAGTGTAACCTACATTTGAGATCAGCAACAGTCAATTCAACAACATCTTCATTGTCTTAGGAGTGCTCTGAGACAGACTCAGGCTATAGTTTTTGTGTAAGAGATATGATTCAGTCTGAGACAAAAGGCTAATGTCTGGGTCAATTCCACCTCTCCATTTGGTAGTCTTCAGTGATTACTGAGCAAACAGATCATTTTCACTATGCAAGTACAGACTCTAAGTTTGGGGAGAAATCCCTGAAGTCAGCCACCTTAGCCCCTCCATCTGAATCAAAAATCTTGTCTATAATATTGTAGGCAAGTGAATACTTGAATAAGTGAGTAGTTGAACATTTCTAATTACTGGACACTCACCATCTTACAATGCATACCTTCTGATTGTATTTCTGCTGCTCCCTGAAGTCACACAGAATAAAACCAACCTTTTTTTCTCTCCAGTTGTCTTTATATGTGAGCCAGAATAGCTTTCATGCATAATTTTCCCTTTTCCCCAGAGTGCCAACCTTGGCTCTGGCACTGACTCGAACCTTGGTTTGCTCACTCAATCGTCCTAAGTTTTTCTTATTCGTTCATATGAAGGGTAGAATAATATGTGTCTAATTGGATTATGATGATTAAACAAAATACTTCATTTATATATTAGGTGATCAGCAGTGTTGAATTTATACTCGTGGTACTGATGATCAGTGGCTTGAAAAATACTATACATTTCCTCAAGTAGATGTAATAATTCAATTACAAAAATCATTAAAATGCATAAATTAATGGTGTTATATTCTCCTTCTCTCAAATGGAAAATGCAGGGAATCCAGCATGGAACCAGCCTCTGTGTGCATCTGATGGTTTGTGGATAAAAGGATCTCAGCAGTCGATGGCTCTCCATTGGCATCTTAAAATATGTCATTTGCATTCATATCTCCATATTGTGTGGAAGCAAACTGAGAATGGGAGTTATGGGTTAATCCAAAACTCACACAATTTTTTATGGGTCAGAACCAGTCCCTGAACTGAGATCTCTAAGTAGTCCTCATTCTCCAAAAAAATGATGTTTCATAATGTATGGGTTGTGGCCTTTTTGAAAAATCTAATAGATTCTCTCCCTGGAAGGGGAAATACTTCAAATGTAGGTGCATACATGTTTTTCTTTATTTGTAGGAGGTATAGACACTTTAAAAGGAGAAGTTCTCACTTAAAAACAATATGGCTAATAGACTCTGTATTTCAGGAATCAGGCTTTATTCTGTGATCTGACTTCTGGGCAAAGAGAGTAGAATTTGCAGAAAGGTAGGGTAAGAAGATTAAATGGGGAGTAGATCCATTGTAACAGAGTCAGTGAAACTTGTACAAAAATGTCACATCTCTTTCATCTTAAGAGAGGCTGATATTCTTAGACTAAAGAATGAAATCATGGACATTCTGCACAGACCTCCTAATTTTAAAGTTAATGCCTGTTCTATTAGCTGCATATGTCAGAATGCTCTGATTCATACCTCCATGAGACTCAGAGCTGTTTGTCTCAGAAGAGAGCAGAAATAGAAAATAGAAGGAAAAAAAGATGGTTTGTTGTGTTTTCAGCCAACCCCAGGTGAATGGAACTGCTCTTGCTTCATACTACTTGCAGTTCTTTCCCCAGCCTTTTTCAGACAAATCTGCTACTATGGTGGGAATGCAAAAATCTCCTTTTCTCCCCTCTTCCTTAAACAAACATGAACACCTCCCAGTTCTATTATCACTCTACTTCTTGCCCTCTGATCTCCTTATTTTCTTTATATTCCCTATACAGTAAGTCTTTCCCAAATGCAGGTCCTCAGACACGGTGGTAATAGTTGCATTAAATCACCTGCAAAATTGGTTAAAAGTACTGAATCCTGGGCCAGACTATTCAAAATTCAGGCTCAATTGAGTTTAACAGTGAGAATAAGCATCTGTCGTTATAATTAATTGCTTCACTTATTCTGTGGCCCCAACATGTTTGGAAACTTTTAGTGAAATATTTCCAGCTGGATTTCTATATTACCCTAACCCAGAGTATATTGTGCAAGTTTTATGATTTCTCTTTAACACTATAAAAACTCAACACAAATATATAACTTTTCAAGAGCTTTAAAAAGAAATCCTATCACAGTCAGAATCCCCCATGCCTTCAATGTTTGGCAAAGGAATTTTTGAGTTTCTAAAGAAAAGTACTGTGGTATTTCCATGGTATTTTACTTGATAATAAGCCTACTAGATGCTTCTCTTCTCCATAAGTTCTCCATTCTCCTCCTCACCTCATCTGTGTGACTCTCAATCCTTGAAGCTCTTTTTCCAAAAAGTTTGAATTTCTGCACTGGTCTTCATCTCACCTGAATTATGCAAATAAACTCCTTCTCCTGCATGATACCTGGCTAGAAACTCAGACTTTCCACAACAAAATGTGTCCATAAAAAATGTTCTATATAACAATCATAATTTCAAGGGCTCTCCTCTCTGAAAAATAAATCCCTACTCTCCTTCTTCAATTCTTAGTTAAAATTCTCTATGGCATAGAGTCATCCCTAATCTCTGCTGTGGGAATTCAGTCTCTCCTCTCCTCTCCTTAGCTAATTTTATTCTGTCTCATTCATCTCAACAACTTCATAGTGTATCTTCCTCTCCATTAGCCCATCAGTATTCTTTATTATAAGACATTAAAATTAGCATTTTCTCTATTTTAGTGGCTGTGCTAATAACCTATATGTGATGAATAGTCTTATTAATGGACAATTCAAACAGCTATCCCATTACATTTATGATACTAAGCTTTCTATGACTTACAGAAGACAGGAAAATCAGATGCAAAAATGGTAAAACCATAAATAGGTGATTTTAAAATTGGCAGAGATCTTTAAACCTTAGAGCTGAAAGAACATTAGAAATCACTTCCTTCTATCCCCTTATTATGCAGATCAATATGAGCAAGAACCAATACAGGCAAAGAACTCACTAACCTTAGACAGCCAGGTAGCTAACAGCAGTCATGAAGCTCCAGATGCCCTGCTAAATATCTACTGCTCTCTGTTCTTCACCATGTCAAGCAATTCACACTGAAGCATCCATACAATAACTCCAGAGCCCTCCAGAAATGATACCCCACTCTGGACAGATGGGAAAGGTAGATTTTGATATGGGAACAGCTATACACCCTTAGGCCCTGTTGCAAACCCACCAAGCTATGCATTTTTTATGAAATCCTGACATGATTTTAACTTCCTTCATCATAAACACATCTGAAAACATCAGATAAGCCTGCACTAAAGGTCCACCTTCACTGGATGCTTTGAAACTTTCTCTGAGAGTCCAAATCAGAGTTTCATTTGCTGTGATCTCAAAGCATGCTTTAACACAAGGAAAATAAGTCTGATTTGACCCTGTATTGTTAGTGTGATGATAATTATTTCAAGGAAAATTGAGATGCCTATAAGATATTTAGCATCTTCTTAAAACTTCTAGTCTAGATGGAAGGAAACCAACACAAATATCCAATTGCTCTAAAATAAGGGAATTGGCCAGTGTAAGAATTATCTATGGGTGTGAGGTGAAGAAAAACTTTTGCTATGGAAACCCCAAATTGCCCTCTCAAGAGACCAGGAACAGCCAAATGAGACATGGTAGTTTTTCAGAGTCTTACCGGGTTTAGCTCTCTATATAAAAATGCCTGGACCTGAGATTAAATGTAGGCACCATGTACATTTAAATGTAGCCAGTTCTCCCAAATCTCCTAGAAAGCAGCAAGTTCTCATCTAGTGCTCTTTACTCACACCTTGCTTCTCCCAGGAGTCTTAACAAAATTTGCAGAGCTGGTTTGGGTGTGGTCCTTGTAATCTCTGCAACCCGGGAGGCTGAGGCAGGAGGATCACAGGTTTGAGGTCAGCCTCAGACACTTACTGAGGGCCTAAGCAACTTAGTGAGACCCTGTCTCAAAGAAAAAAAAAAAAAGGCTGGGGATGTGACTCAGTGGCAAAGCATCTGTGGGTTCAGTCTACAGCATAGAAAAATAAATAATAAAAAGAATATGCAGAACCTGTCTTTTTTTTTTTTAATTTTCTTGCCTATCATCACGAAGAAAGAAGAGAAAAGTAGGGACATCAATTTAGACCTTAAATAAAACAGTAATATTTGAGGCTTTCCTTGAATTGCCTCTCACCTCAAGGATTTCCCAAGCATTCTACAAGGCACCTGTGAGTGAAGGGCTGTCTCCCTGCAAACTATTTGTTCTTCCTGATGTTTATGATGCATTGTCTGTTATGGTCTCTCAATAAAAGCCTTTGCCTCATACACTGGGTTTTAGTCACGGCTGAAAGCACTATGGAAATTGTTTTTTTCTTCCTCCATTATCATTTATCTTTTTCTTTACTGCCCTAAAGAGGTGCTAACATGACTCTTAGCAATGAAGGGCAGTTTTTCTTATCTGGACCTGGGTTACAGCATGCTAATGTAAAAGATCAGGGAGATGCTAAATTATCCCACTTCTTAAAAAAAAATGACACATAAGAGGTATTTCACATGGCAGCACCAACCAAATCATATCTGACCCACCCCACTAGTGACATTTATGGAGAAACAGAGCTATTGTTGGCTGTTTGCAGAGAAGAAAGTGTCTTTGTCATATAATTGATATTCCCAAATCCCATAAACATCATGCTCTCTAGGGAGCTATATTTTAGAGTCCAGTGAGGTCATGTTTTGTTCACAAATTTGGGGGACTTTGCAGGAGGATTTGGAGTTTTGAATATGTAGCTTCTGAGTACCAAATATTTGTGGTGTTTCATTTGCTGTGTCTCTGTGAATGCAGCCTCAAATGCCAAGATTTGAATCAGATATATTAGAAAAATAATTTCAGTGCCTGAAGCAACATACATAAATGCTTTTCCGTCTCTAGCACATGTTAAAAAATCACCCGCATACGTATTGACACCCATATCCCTGATCTCCGTCCACCAGGACTTTGGTTCAGTGACCTTGTTTGTGGGGCTCAAGAATCTGCACTTGTAGAAGGTTTCCAGGTCATGCAGATGCACTGATCCACACCTCCAAATAATAATGAAAACTATTTAGGTTAGGGGACAAAATGTAAGGTGATGCTTCTTTCTTATGCACATAGTATATTTTCATGATTTCCTTCGGAACTGGAACACTTTTTCAAAGATCACTTTCTTTCCTTTGCTCAGGCATATTGAAACCTCTGATTTGCCTCTTTTGTTTGCTCTGTCTGAAACCTCTTTCATTAGCTTTTGCTGTGGATAACTTTTCATGCTGCTGTTCAAAGGACATTTCCCGTGGAAGACTGTCCTTGCTTTTGGTTTGCTGAGTTTCTTCCTCTGTGATGAACATCATGGACTTTCACTGTTACTCACTAGCTCTTCATATTGATGATAATTGCATGTCTTACTGTTCAGATTGAAATTTTCATGAGGTTCTATTCGTTCTCTAGCAAGCTCACTTATATCTTCGAAACAACAGGATTAGCAAAAGATAGTTGCATTATAGTCACTTATTAATTGCGTGAAGAAACACCTCAAAACTCCATGAACACCAGAAAACTACAAGGGCAGAGTAAAAAAAAACCTTTAGAAATCATCTGCTTCAACTGATGTATTGTATTGGTGGAAGCTGAAACCCCAGAGAGAAAAACAGCATATGTAAATAAATATCAACTAGTGCTTACTCCCTTCTTATCTCTCTCACCTGGGCCCAAGTTTACAGAATTACAACATCCTCAAAGAGAAAAGACTTTGAGGTCTTCAGCTGGGCTCTGTGGCACACACCTATAATCCAAGCCGCTCAGGAGACTGACACAGGAGGATCACAAGTTCAAAGCCAGCCTCAGCAACAGCGAGATGCTAAGCAACTCCATGAGACACTGTCTCTAAATAAAATACAAAATAGAGCTGAGGATGTCACTCAGTGGTCAAGTGCCCCAGAGTTCAATTCCTGGTACAAAAAAAAAAAAAAAAGAGCAGGTGAATTATATACAGGTATCACATATTTTCCATAAAGAGTATGAAGTAAGGGCATATTGCTATCCCTGCCTGAAATGGACTCTCTCATCATTCCTTCTTCATAATCGCAGGGCCTCTCTCTCCATGAGAATCCAAGATAAGTCAAAGTATCCTAGCCAGAGTGCCCATCAAAGCAGACTTCAACTGGAGATATGCACACAGGTGGTTTATTGAGGAGTGCTCTAAGGTACACCTGTGAAGAAGTGAATGAAGCAGTACAGACAGAAAGAGAAGTCAAAATGCAACTTCACGACACATGAAGAAGAACTGGAGCTTAAGTCCCCGGAAGCGGCCAGGAAGAGGAACATAATTACCTCTCTGTGTTTAACCAAATATTTCCAAAACAGGCTCTAATGATGCTGTTTTACAATAGATTTCTACAAATTAGGAAGATTGTGGGAAAGAAAGCCACAGGGCGGTGTGAGCCCTATGGAATTATATTGAACAGCACATTACAGGCCATATGTATTGTCTCATATTTTTTTTTTTCTCACCACCGTTTTTTGGGTAAGAATGGGCTTTAAAATATAGGGGACAAATCCTTGTTTTAGAGTTAAATATGAAAAGTGAGATTTGCAAAGGCCATGCATTTTTCCAAAATTCCATGCCTCACCCAAGTGGAGTACCTGAAAATGGGACCTAGAGTCTGTTGAATTACGTAGTAGCCAATGCTTAGAACTAGACTCAGTTGCCAGAAGGTAGTGAAGTGGCCACAAAAGAACTAGGGTATATCTATTGAAATGAAACTCAGGCTTACGAAGCAAGGAGAGAAATAATCAGCCTTCTCAGTCCCTTGCAGAGCCATCCTCTATACAGAGAGATGAGCACCAAGTAGGACCAGGGTCATAGCAAGGCTAGTGGAACTGAAGCATGCCTGTGGAGCAATGTTTTCTTGCCTGAAAGACTGAACAGTAAACGTGCCACAATTGTGTGCTCAAAGAACTTAGAGTTTGACGAGGAGAGCTAGGGATGAGTGAGTATTCCACTATTGTAAACCCTCAGGCTAGACCCTTAGATGGTGACTCCATTGGTAGAGAAACCAAGTACCCAGTCGGAATGGTCAAACCCAGTGCTTCTAAACTGTATTCTGCAAAGAACAGGTGTCCCCAATCATGTCAGTAGGTGACCAGAAAGAAAATGAATCGGACCTTAAGCGAGCCAGAAGACAAATAAGATCAAATAAGTTTCTTTGTGGTGACAATTCTCACATCTTTGAATATGGGCATGGTGGATGTCTGAGGACCTAATATAGTAGTCACTGATTCACAATCTCAGTTGACCATGAAACGCTTCTGCAGGCAAATTTATTCCTAATAATTAGGGAAATTCCAGTGAGGTAATAATGTCTGAACTTCTGTCTCACCCTGAAATTCTGTAATTCCTCAAGCACCCAATGAGACAAGGAACTTAGAATTTAGCACTAATCTTGGAATGAATCACTGTGTTTTCTTAGCAATTTCTTTTCCTTTTCTCAGATTCAGCTTAGTGTCCCTGGTTGAAAAAGCAAAACATTATTGTTGAGACTTTCACCTCCAATATTTTGTAGTTTTATGGAGGTTCCATGGCATCAAAGACAAGTCTTATCTACTTGATAATTCTCCTGGGCCTGCCTTCTTCTAATACAAGCAAATTTCTAACCTGGTGGCTTCAAGGGGGTGCACAATGTTTCTGGTTCCTATTCTGCTGGATAGCAGTTTGAGGACAGGAATCCAAAGACCTCCCATTCTGGAGGTTTCCAAATTGATTTCGCAGACCTCAGCAATTCAGAATGTTTGAAGACACTGCAGAGATGTGCAGTTCTGCGGTTGACCCCTCTCAAACAGTACATAATTCTGAAAAACTTGGAGCTCCTCCATGAAGCCATATTTCAGTTGCACATTTTAGGCATGCAATTTCAGCCAAAAGCCATAATATAGCACTGCCGAGGACTATTTTTTTCTTGCAAAAATATGCATTTGGACAAAACTAGGAAACCTAAAATTACAGGAATTGAATGTACCTTCTATGCTAACCTAAGTGCTGGAGATCAAATGGTAAATCATAGAATTGTAGAATTTGCTGTCTTTCTAGAGTTTTTCCCAGTCCTAAGTATCATAAGACTTCAATCTTTCCTATATCCCTGTTAAAGTCTTTGCTTAACTCCTTAACCACACGTACAAAAAGCATACTATTTCCAAGGCAGATCAATCTGATATCAGACATCTCTTACCACTAGGATGGCATCTCTGAATTCATCATGACCATCTATATTTCTTGCTCAATATTCTAGGAATATGGGGGCTTGAGAGATCTGTTCCTTCCTCTCTAAAATTGTCTTGGGTCTTTTTTTACTGGTTTTGTCTTGAGTTTCGAATGCAAAATAGTAACTTCCTCCACCATATCGTAACCTTTTCTATCTTTCAAAATAAATATTCCACATTTCTTTGTTAGAGTCACTGCAACCAATCAAAGAAAAACCCAGAGTTTGAATTCATTGAGTCCTGGAGTTCTGAGTCCTACTCTCCTACCTGCTTGATAATGACCTGGAACTCTCTCATGAGTGTTTCAGGGCCTCAGTTCCCTTGTTTTTAAATAGTAGGCCACAAGGACCATGTCATGGGACTGTGGGACGTGGGAATCAGTCAGACAAATCCCATGAAACCTTCTCCATGGTAAGTATTCTCTGCTCCATTCTCCTCATTCTCCTTTGGATTTCCTTCTCTCCTTAAGTAAATCTGATAAGACATGAGATGACTTCATTCCTCTTTATCATGTGATGTTGTTGCTTGTTGCCCCAGGAAACTCAGGGTCTGGAGGGAAACATGATTCCAGGTAATCATAATTCTAAAAAATGTTTCTCCATTTCCTGATTTGGGCCATTATATTAATGGAACTATCCTATGGCATTAAAGCAATGTGTTTTCCTTTAGATGTCAGAATGCAGACCAAAGAAAGAAGAACTTGAATATTTTTCAATTGAGTACTAATATTGGTGAGAGAGCGTTTGAGGAAGTCAAAACAATCACTGAACTTGGACAATAGCGAATTTCCTTGAGCATTATTTTATTATGCACTCAGTGTTCTGAAATGCCAATATCTGCAGATGCAGTGTGATTGCCTTTTTTATTTTAATTATTCTTTAAGAAGAATGACCATTTTTCAATTTGGAGTGAAAACTTGTCTGCTCTGGACTAACAGAAAAAGCAACAAGACAGCATTTCTCTGTGAGTTTTGACCTCAGATTTAATCACACTGAAGACAGTGCAGGTCCCTAGATTGAAATGGGGACCTAGATCTGGCCCTTGCTTTGTACTGAATTGACTTGTGACTTTGGGAAGCCAATGCTTGTCCTTCTATGGTCCTCAAATCCCTCATATGATCATTAAAAGTAGAGCAAGGTGAAATCCAAGGGCTCTTAGTTCTTTAATTTTAGTATTTAAAATTTGAAAGAGCCTAATCAGGGGTGCTACTGCCAAATGGCCAATCTAAAGAACTTTCTCCCAAAGGGGAGCAGACAACTCACAAGAGCCAAGCTATGGAAACAACCTAGGTGTCTTTCAATGGATAAATGGATAAAGAAAATTTGGTACATAAAACAATAGAATATTGCTCAGCCATAAGAAAGAATAAAATAATGGAATTTGCTGGCAAGTGGATAGAATTGTAGAACACCATACTAAGTGAAATAAGCCAGTCCCCAAAAACCAAAGGCTAAAAGTTCTCTCTGACATGTGGATGCTAACCCACAACAAGGGAGGGTATGGAGGGGAAGAATAGAAGTCCACTGGATTATAAAAATGGGAATGAAGGGAAAGAAGGGGGAAGAGTAATAGGAAGGAGAGTAGAATTAATTAAAGATAATTTCCCTAGCTTTGTATTTGAATAATGTCCAGGGTAACTCTGCATTGTGTACAACCACAAGAACAGGATCCAAATTAGAACTAAGTTATACTTTATGTATGTATAATTTGCCAAAATACATTCTCCTGTCATGTATAACTAAAAAGAACAAATTAAAAGCAGGGGAGGGACAAAACGCCCATTGGACCTTAGAGAAAGCATGAAAAATGAAGGTCAGGGTTGACCACTGGGGAGGCAGAAATTATCTTGTTTTAGTCTGAGGGAGGGAAAAACAATTGCCTAATGTCTTTGAAAGCAAGTTGTCTACAAAACTCAAGTAACAAAATGTATGCTCAAAAATATTGGACTGGGGGTGAAAGCACCAGGAAGCTATTCAGATTTATTTTTTGTCTCAGCTTCCTACAATCCAGAGTCAACAGTAAATAAAAATGTAGAAAATTCAGAGTTACTCATATGTCATCTTTAGGTAATATGCTAAGATGAAAGATAATGCCTTAGAACTTAGTTCTTGCATTAGGTTAGTTTTCTATTTGAAAGCTTTTTCTTATTTTTTTTTCTTAAAACATATCCTGCAACATTACAAAAATTATCTGAAAAGAAAGTTGTCTAAATGGTCTGATATAAAGTGCCAATCTATATTTTACATTTTTCTTCTAGAATCTATCTGATTAAAAAATATGGAATATGAAGCTGAGGATTTATTTCACTGGTAGAGTACTTGTCGAGCAGTCCCAAAGCCCTGAGTACAATCCCCAGCACCACATAAAGAAAAAAAAAATGGAATAGTGTAAAGCTATGGAAAACTGTAGATGTGAGGAAGATTCAGAGTTAGATTTACTCTGAATTTTAGACATTTTGTGAATGTGAGCAAAACCTTCACCAGAATATGCCTCAGTTTCTTTATAGAGAAAGACTATTTAAAAGCTTCAGTTTCCTTATATAAAAAGATAAACTTGCCATATCCTAGACTTGTTGTAGACTTAAATGTGTTGGGATATTAACATCCCTTGCACAATATACAAAGGATCCAAATAAATAAGCAGACATTTCTATAAGCAATAATTGGACAAAAGCAAAAGCTCATACACACTCCTATCCATGCCCTGCAGTGGGATTTCCTTTAATCACTTTTAGGCAGAGTTCCTGCTTTCAAAGAGGTGTCTGAAAAAATCTTTCAATGACTTGAATTTATACTGGAGCCTGGGAAATACCACCAGCCTACAAATCAAGTTCATCTCCTCTTCCTACTTTAAAGTTCTCTCATACAAAACAATTCCATTTCACATCAATTTGTATCTTTCCCTTTTTCACCCACAAAAAAATTGTAAAAAACCATTGCATTTCAATGATAGTATATATACTCCTTAAACCCACAAAGTAGACATGCACAGGAAGAGATGGTAAGGTCTAGTTCAAATCCCTCCAGTATTTAGGGCCACAGAGAAGATTAAAGAAAAAAAATCCTGAAAGTCTGAAGAATAAGTGATTCAAAGCTCTGTCAATACTTGAGCAAGGGCTTAGAACACATGTCTGAGACATGCAATTAACCAGGTGATATTGGCTGGTAGCTTTTAGAATCATTTGCACAATGAAATGGGTGATTTCAAAGCAAAACATTCACTATTACTTTTACCTTTAATGCCAGAAAAGTTTCAAGAGTGTGCAAAGAACCACTAACAGAATTCCAACTCCATGTCAGGCTGCACACCTTTTCCCTAACCAGTCATCATCCCATATATCAACATAACAAATGATGTTGTATTTGGTGCCCATTTTATAGATGAGAGAATTAGAGCCCAGAGAAGGAAAATCTATTTTTCTTTTTCAAATAGTCATAGCTTGAAAATAAAATCTCTCTTATACTTGAAATGGGTCCAGTAAGAGTTGACACTCACTTGTCATTTCCATTTTCCATGTCATTATCGACGCCACCCTTAAACCTTCTTCAAGTGTTTACCTAAGCTCCACTTTCTTCTCAAAGCCCACAGTGTCTACCATATTGAAATTTCCAACAGTGCTGCCTTCTTGCAGAGCTCACTTACCTTTGTCTACATTGCTTGAGTTTGTTTCCACAGCTCTTTTCAATGTCTAACAAGCTGTATAATTTATTTTTCATTATGTTTATTGTTCCTTATATTTTCTTCTAGAATGTCAGCAACATAATGGAAGAAACTCACAACTGCCTGTGTTCCCCAGTGAAATTCAGTCCTTGTAAACAGTATCAGGAGTATAAAAAAATTGAATGATATCAATGCTAAAAATTGCTAACTAAGCATATCATTCCATCTGCTGTTATTAAATGTAGCTTCATAATCTTTCTCATAATCATGGTTGAGAATGGTAATGGTTTTCCATTACCATTGGATCTGAACTGTAATTTAAGTTAGAATTTTAGCACTGTTTCCTAATATGTAAAGTTTAATAGAAATGATACCAGCCTCCAAAATATTGTAAAAAGGACAAGTGAGTCAACCAATATATGTGCTTTACACACTGTGTGGTCTATAGGAGGTACACAGTATTTGTTTCCAACAATTGTCTTCTGGCTTTCATTTTTCTGACTTGTGACACATGTTTGTGCATGGTTCTAGCCAAGGGGAGTGAGTGTAAGAATTTATATTATCAAGAGAATCACCTTGACTGTCTACATTATTCTGATATGTGAAAATTTAATATTATCTCACCAAAAAAGCCTCCCTCCAACCTTCAACACAAAACCATGTGTTCACTCATTTTATTCCCATAGTACCCAGAAAATACAAGTCTTTATATCTTCCCACACAATCATATACTTATTTCTCTATTCACAGGAAAATTCTTTCATGGCAGGGTCATTGTTGTTTAATTTCTCTACTATCAGTTACCAAGATGGTATCTGACACGTGATATATATTTAATAGATATTTGCTATATAATTAACATAATTATAGAATTTTGGTGCAGGTAGTGAACTTGGAATTTATAAGTCAATCCTCAAATACAGATGATGATACTGAGGATCATAGAAGGGAAATGAACCACAGAAATCAAGCAGCTAGTTATTGTGTAAGTTTACTGTATAAATTTCACTGATTCCCTTCTCATATAACATTTTTCACTTTTCAGTTTACTTATATATATTAACATAATTTATCAACTTGCTTTCCTTTTCTTTATTTCATGGTTAACACTGACAATGCACTTTTGCTAAAGTCAAGTTTGTATGAGCACTTTCTTTTGAAAGCAAATGGATAATTCTTTGTTAAGGGGATCAGGGAAATAGTAAACAGGTTAACAATGTATAATATCTTGTCAGTGACTAAAATGACTAATGCATAGGAAGGGCTGTCACAAAGTCCATCCTAGAATGAAATGATTTGTAGATTTTTCTTCACAGAAGAGACATTCTCTTCTTTGAATCTGTTCCTCTCCCTATGAGAGCAGGGACCTTATTGTCTTAGCCCCTCCTCACAGGTTTGCTGAAAAGAGTTGCATCTAGTCCAAGCATCTACCAAGAGTGGACATACCCATTCCTTGCTTAATTAACCAGTGTTCTCCCAATGTCAGTTTGCATATGTCCAGAAACAGAGCACTACCACCATGAACTGGGGCTATCACTTGCAGTGAATTGGACTGAGAAATGCCTGAAGCTGACTTTGATCTACTTGTCAGAGTTCTCTTGTCTGAATCACAAAGCACATCATTCCTCATTTCGTCTCACCCCCAGCAGACAATATGTCTTTTTGGAAACAGTGACCATTTCCTCCTCCTTCTCTGCACATATATTCATCTAAGTCATCTCTCCTCTGAGCAAAATGTAATTCTGGCTCAAGCTATTTTAAATGGGTAGTAAAACAGAAATGCTCGGTCCCTTTCTTTTCTTTGATGGTAAGATCCCTTTGATTTACCACAAAAGATTGTTTGTGGGCACCCCAAATGAAGGGGTGAGTTGTCCAGTAACAAACATATCATTCATGGGTGTCTTTCAGAAACAGTCTCATTCCACATCATTTAAGTGGTGTGTGGGAAAGGAAAAGGAAAGGGAAATAGTATTTATGCAATATCTACTCTGTTTGGGTCATATTATATTGATTAAGTCCGGGGATCATCACAACAATCCTTTTAAGTACATATTATCATAACCAATTTTGTAGGTGAGAAAATTGAAACTCCATGGTTTTAAGGAACTCATCCAAAACCATACAGCAAGAAAGTGGTAGAGCTGGAATTTGAACTCAGGTCTGTTGAATTCTGCTGACCACTGTCCTGGCACTTTCTCCAGCAGTCTTCTGTCTCAGGATGCACAACTGTGGCCCAAATGCTTACTTTTTAAAATTTGCCTGTGAATACCTCCCATGAACCATCAACAATGTGGTCTTCCAGTAAATCATCCAGAAGTTTACTAGAAGGGTCCCAAGTGGCCAGATGAATGATGTGTCTCACCCAGTGGTCTATGTCTAAATATGATCCTTAAAGACAGAACCATGTGATCACTGATATTCTGTACAGGATCATAAGAAAAAAAATTCCAAGACTGAACGTAGTGCCCGACATTTTAGACAGATTGTCCTTGTGAAGTGCCCCTTTGTGTGAATGACTCGATCATCATCTTCTCTCGCTCTTCTTCGACTATTCTTCCATTGCATATCCAGACTCTTAGACAATTCTGCCTACAAAGGGTTTCTCCTATTTTTATTCTCCTCTTTATCTCTATTGCAATTGCTTTACTCATTTGTTCTTATTATTTTGCTTTCTCTTCCTTAGTCAATCTTATTCGACTTCAGTCATATTTATTCCAGACCATCTTCTAAAGTGCATCAGGAGGTATTTTGGAAAGATATCTGAGCAGGCCAACTACCTGATCAACGTGTCTTCATATTTCCAATTCAGGAGAATCTATTGGGCCTTCTTGCCTCGGAGTCTAATTTTGCTTCTTCCTTCCCATGGAGGAGTAAGTAAAAAAAAAAAAAAAAATTGCTAGTTGTTATAGTTTGGCTTACAGTTCTTGACTGGATTCAGTTAATCTATTGAAATATTATGAACACTAAGTATTCATTCTTTTGACATTTTCAGTCAGGTACCAGTGTGCTATAGCACACTGTGTGACTTAGCCCAATCTCAGGCAAGAATGTGTACTTTGCATATTAGAGATTTTTCCTGTTCTGTTAATACTAGTCAGTATGGGTGGGGTTTTGCTGCAATAAAGAAAGATTCCTCTCTTTCTACCAAATCTCAGGGACTTATTAGTTTAACATTCTCTTTTATGCTACATTCCCATGAAAGGTCAACAGCAATAGCTTCATTTTCACTGCAGGATGCAGACAGATGGGTTACCATTTATCTGTACCACAGCTTATCATTAGGAAAGAGATGAAGAGAAAGCAGATATGGTGAATCTCTCATTGTCTTGAAAAGCTTCTGCTTAGACACATGCCATTGTGCTTACAGCACACTGGAAAAACATGTTATTTGGCCACACCTGAGTTAGAAAGAGTGGAGTGGTATACCTATCACAGATGGAGGTACCTTAGAGAGAGGGACCAGATGGAAGTGAATGTAACGTCACATCCTGACCTCAGTCCAAACCGGAAAGGGGAACAAAGAGCATTAGCAAGTCCATTTAGTCCCACATTTTAACAAAACCATCCAACTTGGTACGTATTCATTTAAACACAAAACCTAAGGTTTTGAGCTGGTTTTAGAAAGAGGAAGTGATTTGGTCCTGTCTGTAAAGCTTGTGAGCTTTGGATCAAGGACTAGAAGCTAACACTCTTTCCACCAAACCAGGTTCCTTCTGAGCTTCATTGCCTATGCCCTGTATAACCTAGGTGTCCAGTACACATCGGAGAATTGAATCATATTATATGACCCACTGCTCAATCTCTCCCTGAATTTTTTTTTTTTAGTTAAATGAGCCCACATTCCACCTGTGTTCTATGGGTTAGGAAATTGCCACACTCTTCATGCAGAACCCCTGCAATAAACAAGTCCCCCACCCTTCACGCAGCCTATTCAGACACATGGTTTGGCTCCTGTATTGATGTTATATCTCCAGACCCCCAAAGCAATAAATGAAAAACAGAAAAATGTCTCAGGAACAGGAAAAGCTTCCACGTGCCACCCCTCAGTCTTAGTTTAATGTTAATCCATTTCCCTGTTTCTAAGCCAACAATCTTCTCCCTCAAGCCCCAGCTCTTTCCCTCTCTGGAGGAAAGACTAAGGTATTTCTTGAATTCATTTAATGTGTTTTTCTTCTCTTCAGTCGTCCTCTCAAATAACGTCTTCCATATGTCTGTGAGCCGTTCTGCTAAAGAGCTGCACCCAAAGTCCTTATTTATTCTGAGTGGGTTGGAATGGCAGCCTTATGTCTGGTATTTCCTCACGTTTGACAGCTTGAATTACAGACTTTGGGTACATTTAACGGGATCCATTCATGTGGAATGGCTGTTGTTCCTCTCATAGTAGTTTGGGAATATAAATATTTACAAACCTCTAAGACAAAAGCTCTTACTGACAAGGTCTCTAACGCAACAGCTCCCTCGACAGGAACCTCTCCACTTAGAGATTTCCACTGATAGGTTCTCGATTCCCCCTGGGTCATGGGCACTCCATTTAATGCAAATGGAATCTTTGTGAAATCATTGAGACTTATTTCTCTGTCTGTTCAAAGACGGAGGAGAGAAGAGAGGGAACATGGAGGACAGATTTGTATCAGCAGGATATCGCCAGCTCCTTTAAGCCTAGCTAGAAATGAAGCTCCTGGAACTGTAGGGAACTCTCTGAACCCACGGGAAGTCTAACTACATGGGTGCCTTCCTTGTTTCAGGCAAAATAAAATCTCTTTGCACACAGTGATCTATTGATACCTCAAATTTATTCCACTGATGTAAAAACAAGGCTTTGAAAGATAAGTGGACTCCTCCAATGTCCAACATCCAGCAAATAGAGATCCCAGGGATTTGATTACAGACCTTGCCCTTTACAGACACAGGACTGGAAAGACTAAAGAGGATCGCCTATAAGCTGTTTGGATGCAAAGACATCAGAGAATGCTGGAAGAATGTACATTTCTGGAATATTTTTGTCTTAACAACACATAACTTTCAGTAGCTGCATAAGATTGCTTCCATGCATGCAATTTCCTTTACTTAGTCAACATCTTACTCTCTCTGCGTATCTTTTTGAAGATGTATCCAGTTATGTCAATTTGAATTAGTTTCTGTTGTGTATAGAAGAAATAAACAACAACACCTTTAAATAAGAAGATCAATTCTTGGTTTAGATCAGGGTGGGGGGTTTATGAATTTGGTCTGGTGGTTATATTTATATAAATGGCATAGTATCTTCTCACTCTTTCCTCCACCATCTCTGGGGTATGTCCCTTATCTTCATGGATGAAAATGGTAGCTAGAATGGTATCCATTAAAACCTTGCTAAAAGCATCAGAAAATAAAAAGAGAAAAGGAAGGGCTCATCATTTTTCTTTTATGGAGGTGTACCTCCTACACACTACTTCATTTCACATCTCTTTTGTCAGAATATTGTGGCATGGTGACATTTAGTGGCACAAGAAAATTGTGGTCAGTGTAATCTTAGAGGTGAATGGTAATGTGTTCACCTGAAAAGTATGACTCAATGTTCCTGGGAATGGGGCTGTTTAAATTAGTCTGGCTGACTGTCCCTGGGATTCAAATTAGAAATCCTAACTATTGCTTTAGAATCTGCCTAGGCTAAAGAGAATTTTAGCTGGATACTATTGGGATCCAAGTGGCAGTCCTGGCTCATTATATTCCAAATCTCAGCTTCAGTGTTAATCTGAAGTGGAAAAAAAGAAGTACTGCCTTGTCTCTAAGAGATCTGGGTCCAATCTTGTTTCTCTTGGAATAGGTACTTATGGTTCAGGCAGGGAGATAGATATATACTCAAGTATACATAAGCTTGAAAAGTAGAGGAAGACTTCCTCTCTCCATCCTATACATCCATATAGAATGGATAGAAAGCGAGCAGCAGTTTCCCCTACTCTAATCTGAGAAGTCAAAGGGTCTAACAAGCACTGTAGCCCCAAGTTAGAATGCAGAGTCTCAAGTAATCAAAGTTCAGGCACAAGGCACCCCAAAAGAAAGGTAAGGGCATCAGCAAAAGATACCTCAGTATTGTGTCTCCTCTATATCTACATGAGATCTATATGATCTATTGATACCTCAAATTTATTATTGATGAGGCAGAGGAAAATGAGCCTGCAGATGAAGCCCACACTCAGGGAAGGAAGCAAGATTTTAAAGTGGAGACTTTGAAGAAGTGAAAGAACTTTGTTTGTTTAAAATCTTCCTATAAAAATAGCACAGAGAAAATGGCCCATGGAGACTGTTTGCCCAATCTCTAGTATAATAGCCAAAACCAAGAACAAAGCGATTTTTCCCTGGCAGTAGTGGGTCCAGAGGGATGGTGGACAGGATGGGGGTGGTAGCAAACAATCAAGGAACCCAAATTTGACCACATCCTGGAGAATCTGTGGTCACTCATACATTCACCAGTCTTGGCCTCACCAAATTTCAACTGGATTCAATTCTCGTGAATGTGGCCAAGAAAACTGTAAATACAGACAAAAGTGAAGAAAAACCAAACCATTCAGTGGAGGTCCTATTGATGAAATGACCAGAGTGGACAGAATGAAGACCCATGGGATTTTAACCCATCTTTTACTGTGAAATGCATGTTAGTCTGTATGATGAACTGTGCTTGGATTCTGAAGCCAGAATTGGAGCCACATACCTAATACTTGCTAATTGCAGACCCTTGACAAATTCTGGTATGTCTCTGATCTTTTTGGACTATTTAAAAAGAATGCCCACCTTATTGGGTACTTGGGTGAATTTAATGAAATGACACACTTGAGAAAATATTCTTTGCAAGGTGCAAAGTATGATGCCCGTGTGAGCCAATGGGAACATGTAGAGCAATTTGAACTGTAGAGCAATTTCCTAACAGCCTTCCTGTTAATGGTGATTCTGTATCCAGCTATAGCATGTTCTCATTCTAACCTAACCATTTTTTTCCTCATTGGTGGTTTCCTGACAGTAACAAATTTTTATTGAGCTAACGTAGTCAAATCATGATAACTTATTGCCTGACACCTACTCTCTTAAATAACTCATATGGGAATGGGGCTGTGAAAATTTCTCAAGGTGACAGGATTGAGAAAAATCTACAAATTCTAGTATTCTATATATTCTGACTTATAGAAGAATATTTGCCACCTAAGTTAACAAAGGGGTAAAGGAACTATACACAGAAAAGAAATGTGAATGGTTAAAAAATATATGAAAAAATTCAACATCTCTAGCAATTAGAGAAATGCAAATTAAAACTTCACTGATATTCCATCTCACTCCAGTCAGAATGGCAATTATCAAGAATAAAAGTAACAATAAATGTTGGCAAGGATGTGGAAAACAAGGTTGACTAGCATTGCTGGTGGGACTGCAAATTGGTGCAACCACTCTGGAAAGCAATATGGAGATTCCTCAGAAAACTTGGAATCTCCATTTGACCCAGTTATCCCACTCCTTGGTATATAATGCAAAGGACTTAACATCAGCTTGCTATAGTGACATGGCCACATTGATGTTTATAGCAGTTCAATTCACAACAACTAAGCTATGGAACCAACCTAGTGCTTTTTAACAGTTGAGTGGAAAAACAGAATGGGGTATATATACAGAATGGAATATTACTCAGCCATAAATAGGGATGAAATCATGGCATTTGCTAATAAATGGATGGAGCTGGAGAGTATCATGCTAACTAAAAGAAACCAATCCCAACAAACCAAAGGCCGAATGTTCTTTCTGATATACAGATGCTAACACACTATAAGTATATGGGGGGAAGAATCATAGTTCACTGGATTAGACAAATGGGAATGAAGGGAAGGGAGGGGGGATGGGAACTGAAAAGATAGTAGAATTAATCGTATGTAAGTTTTCTCTGTTCATATACATGACCAGAGAAACTCCACATCATGTACAACCGCAAGAATGGTAGTATTCTAATTGGAATAAGTCATATTCCCTGTATGTTTACTATATCAAAACTATATCATTGTCATGTACACTTTAAAAACACACTGTGGATATGCAACTCTTAGAAGAGTACATAGAATCAACATTCCAACTTTTATGCACAGGCCATGGTTTTTTTCAATAGACACCTAAACTCAGCAAATAATGCCAAAAGTTAATGAATGGGACGGCATCAAATTAAAAAGCTTCTTCACAGCAAAGGTAACAATTAGGAATGTGAAGAGAGAATCCACAGAATGGGAGAAAAATTTTGCTAGATACTCCTTCTGACAGAGGATTAATATCTAGAAAATTAAAAGTGATGGGACAAGCGAAGAGTAGGCTGCTTCCCTTTTACACTCTTCGCAAGCATAGTTCACTTAAGTGAACTTGAGAAAATTTCTCACATCTCCATGCTTAATTTTTTTAATGAAAAATTCATAATATTAGCACCTACATTGTTTAAATGGTATAAGATTTAAGTGTGTTAAATATTGCTACACATCACTCCTTAGTTTCTGGTACATGTGAAGGTTTCCATAAATGATAACTCTTAATCTATAACACAGCAACTGACAGGCAGCAAGAACTCAGTAAATTATGAATATTATCATTTTATTAAAAAATACTGTCTCTTTCATACACTACCATAAAATGGGATGATTGAACTCCTTCCATAGATAAAATGACTAAGGGTTAGCCAATTGGGGCATAATGAAATCCCCCCCACACCTAGGTCCATAACCCAGACTTTTCCAAAATATAGGATCATTCCTTATAAAATATTCCAGGAATCAGACAGACCCCTCTGGTTTCTCAAAGAACATGCTATTTCCATTACAGCGTTCTCTCTCCAAATTTCCACCCCCAAAATTGAAAAGGAAAGTTACTGCTAGGAACTGACAGTTTGGAATTCATTCCACTTGTCTAAGGTCTTGAGTTTCACATATATGTATGTGGAAGTTCAATCCATGTTCTGGAATATGATTTATGAGGACTTTCTGACAAGGTTCAAGAGGATCACTCATAATACACTCCTGGACCATGTGCCGTAATCTAAACACTGGAAGGGAAGTTTGAGAAAGCAATTCTCCAAGTGTCACCTTCGTGAAAATCACAGTGTCTTGTACTTGAAGCATGCCCCCCACCCCAATTCAACTTGCCTTAGAATTGAAATTGACCAAAGTTATTATAAGTTTGTGGCTTATCTGGTTTATATTAAATACCTAAAGGGAAATGAATACATTCATGGTGTTGGTGGGAGAGAAAAACATGGTGTCAGTCTCCAGCCCAGGGGATGTAACTTAAACAGAATTGCTTCCTTTCCTCTTGTGGGAGACGGAGACAAAGCAAGAATGAAATAACTGATCTCCATTGAAAAGCCTGGCTTCCTTACACGGCCTCTGTTGAACAACCCTGCCAATGTCACTCAACAGGGCCTGCTGCCATAATCTGGCTGACTTTCCAGATTAATGCACGCATGGGGCCACAAAGATCACTAGATCCTTTGTTACCAACCAAAATCTCAATGTGCCTTTCAAGGATTCTGAGTCAAACTGGCTTAAGCCATACAGTGGATTTGTTGGCTCATGTCACTTAAGAGTCCAGAAATAGTACTGTTGTAATGTGAGGCTTAATCCATTGGCTCTAAAGAAAATGTCACTGGGACTCAGTTTTTCTCTTTTTATTTTTGGCCTTCCCTATTCAGTGCCAGTTTTACTTTTTCATTTCCTTTCCCTTGGCCCCAGAGCCTCGGGTTTCCTTATTCACATCTAGTAGGAGAAACAGAGTATTACCTTCAGGACTCATTAAAGATGAAGAGGTTTCCTTGTTCAAAGCCAATAGAAGAGTATCTTCTTTACTCTTGCCAGTTGACATCTGTGTGCCAACTATTTACCACACGAGGACAGAATGCAAGCAGAGGTTCCATTTGTTTGGGACCTCCCTCTGCAGTACTGGGTGTGGGGACAACCTCATCAAAGACTCAAAAATGTGAAGGTGGAAGATTAGACACTGAAGAAGAAATCTATAAGTTTTCCTACTTCTGTACTTAATGTATTTTTTTTTTCTGTCTGTACCTCCTACTTTGGACTTTATTTTCTTTGTATACTGAACTACTCTGCTTTGGCAAGCACACCTTGATCCTCCACTCTCTGATCCAATCTACTTTCCTCCTGAAATAGCCTTCTCTTTCCATGTTGTCTAAATCATATTCATATTGTTTTAGTCAGTTCATCTATCACTGTGCCCCAAACACACAGCAAGTACAACTTAGAGGAGGGAAAATTTGTCTTGGGTTCAATTCATGGTTGTAGAGATCTCAGTCCATCAACAGTCAACTCCATTGGATCCAAGTTGTGGCAAAGTATGAAGGAGGAATGACTCAGCAGAGGAAATCTGTTTAGCTCACGGCTGGATGAAGAAGTGGAGAGACAGAATGATAGCAAGAGCAAGAGGAAGAGGCAGGAAGATTTGCAGGAAGAACCCTTCCAGAGCATAACCCCAGTGACCCACCTCCTCCAGCCATGCTCCACCTACGGTCACCACCCAGTCAGTTCAGTCAAACTTGGATGCACTGATTGGGTCACAACTCTCATAATCTAATCATTTTACTTCCAAACATTGCTGCATTAACACAGGAGCTCTGGGGGACATCACATATCTAAACCATAATACATACTTTAGGGCCATTTCAAATAGGCTCTTGTTCCTGAAATTCTTTCTTATTATTTTCAGCTGTAGGTTGTATTTCCACCATTTTGACTCTGAAAGAAGTTAACTATCCTTTATTTCTCACCTTGTATTTTATTGTATGACATATGTCTCCTCCTGATACTAGACGTTCTCTGAGACAGAAGAGTATACCACCTTCTTATTGTCCCTGTACTCCCCAAAACCCCCCATACAAGGTTGAATGCCCGCCCTGCTTACTTACTGTAGGAAACTCAACCAATGGATTTTTGAGGTCATTGTCTCAGGGACATAGTTGATATTTTTCTGTTATTATCAAAATCCCCTCCCTGCCTCCCCAAGAAGTGAGAAGTTCTAAGTATTTATTTAGCATTCTGAGAGCTCAATCCATTTCCATCCAGCAACTTACTAATCAGGTAGCCAATTCTTCACCATCCCTAGTTAGTTAGTACAGTGAGTTTGTCTTAGCAAGTATTTAGTTCTACATTTTAAAAATGATATCTAATATAACAGCCTTGGACCGTAAGTCAATAATTCACAGATCAGGTTTAAGCATCACTTCCTTTCTTTTCTATTCTCTCCTTTCTCATAATATCTATTTAGATGAAGTTTGTCTGAGAGGGAGAAAGAAAAGGTACCTTGAATTTTTACAAATGGATACAGTATAAAATAGGAGCCTGTATAGTGTTGGAGAGTGAGAGCAGTAACAGTTCTTAGAGGGCACTCAACTCAGAGGTTGGACGCCAAGTTCAAGATCAAGGTTTTTGTCCAGAAGCCAAGCCATTGACCAACCAGGTGGGACCAGATCACATTTCTACTCACCTTGCTGAGAGTCCTGTTGGTTTTCTAAATACACTAAGAATCATTACCTTTCACATTCAATTTTTTTCCCTTCTTATCTTTGACTACATAATTCATCAGTATCTCATGTAGCACATCTAAAATGTAATCTATAATTTGTTCCTGAAATTTGGCACAAGGTCATTGTCTTCCCCTCTCTGTAAATGTCTCCATTACTTACCCTGTTTCGGAAACACAAATTCTGGGAGTCATCTCTCATTCCTATGTCTTTGATTGAACAAACAAGTCCTGTGGATTCTATCTGCATACATGTCATTGAATTCATTCATCTCGCTCTCTGATTGCTTCTAACTTAGTTCAACAGCTTCTGGGTGCCTCTCCCAGCCACTCCAGACTGATTCCCAGTCCTAGATGGTCTACAAGACAATAATGTGGCCCCGGCTTCTCCTATGTCGATTCTCTCTGCTCTTCCTCTTATTTCACCAACTCCTTAAACTTTTCTAGCTTTTCCCAACCCCCCAAGACTTTGTAGATGCCATTCACTTTGTTTGAAATTGTCCTTCCTCTTTATGAGGCTGCACCATTTCATCTCGCAGATCTCAGCTAAAATGTAGTACCCTCAGGATAGCTTTCTATCACTCTCTCGTCTAAATGGTGATCTCCTGTCATTTTGTCTACATGGTCCCACTGTTCACAGTATTTATCACATTTTATATTTGTACTCGTTCCTCACACTATCACAGTGGGTGGCTGGATTAAATTCCCACTCAGTGGAAGTAAAGTCTGCTAATTTCTGCCCATCTGTTGAATTTCATAGGATGTTCATTGAGTCTAATTGCCCCTTGAATCTGAAATAGTAGGTAATTTAAACTCCTTTGCTATGTAAATAACTAACATTTAAAAAAAATGATTCTTGAGACTTTGTAGGGTTTAGGTATCCTTCACCGCCAGGATGTATCATTGACTGAGCTGAATGAACTTGAGGCATAGCTTGAGCAACAGAAGTTGGAATCTGTGAAAAAAATGACAGATTTGTGCCCTTATATGGCAAACCAAATATCATATCCACAGAGTCCTTGTGGTCTGAGATATGCCACCACAGGTCCCCAGTGACACTGAACAGTATTTGTTGAGGATAATGCATATGCATCTAGAGCCTTTCACAGGTTTTCTTACCCTCAACTGCGGTTGGGGTTCATCCCCATTCCTCTGTTCCTTCTGATCTAACTCTATGCTCTATTTCATGAGAAAAGTGGCCCATTTCATATTCGTAGCTATCAACTTTCTATTAACAAATCTCAAATCCAGTTTCTCCTCCCGATTTCTCCTCAGATCAGCTCTGCCCTCCATCAGCCTGCGTCACAGTTTCCTCATATTGTTTTGCAGACTGGATTTGAATTGGAGCCTGGCAAATATCAACTCTTCACCCAGCTCTCTTAATCCTCAGCTCCAGAATTCACTGCTAGCTCTATCAACATTTTTTTTTGTTGTTGTTCATGACCATGTGTTTTAGCCTTATTAAATCCCCGCTGTGAATTCACATACATGAAAGGGGGGGAAATTTTCTCAGTCTCACTTGGCTCCATTAAAGAGATTGTGCACTGCAGAACTGTAGAGGGTGCCATGGATGAGGCAGTCTCTGTGAATGTGCCCTTTCGAGTTGTATCTGTAGAGACCGCTGACTCTCTTCTACTTTTTCCATATCCCGTGCCAAATGCAAATCCCTGTACATTGTGGGTATCAAATAAATGCTGTTGAAAGACAATTTTGGCCAATGATGAGGACAAAAAAAAGTCAGAGAATGTCAAATCCACACCCTAAATCTTCTTTACTAGTTTTTGTGAAACACTTGCCGTGTCTCCCACCTTAGGTAATTTGCTCCATTCTGAAAAGAATGTATTTGCGTTAAATGTTGTCAGTTTATCTCTCGCTTCCTTGTATAATCCCTGTATTGTGTGGATATGGAGCTCAACAAAGAAACCCAAAACTAAATAGCAGTTATTTCCTGATGGTTCTGCCCAGAGATTGGTCATGGTGGTTACTCAATTAGAAAATTGGAACATGAATTTCCTATGCTGAGTACTTAGATGAGATATTTACAATAGTAATTGGCAGAAGGCTTTCAACCAGAATCTCTCAATGAGGAAACTCAGAAGCAACCTCCATGTCCTTTTCCTTAACCTGGGACCTAGTGTTTAGTAGGGACTCCTCACACATGCTGAATGAATGAAGCTGGAGTCAACCTTTGCAATGGTGGGAATGTCCTTGGGTGATTGCTCCAAATCCAAAGTGATTCAATAAGAGATCTTGTGTAGAGACTAACCAGATACATGACCATGGGGAAAATCCATAATTTTTAAGGGTCTCAGGACTATTTAGTTACAATTTACCGTCATACAGATTTTATACACTTAGATTTGTGTCTTCATGATTTGGAATTTCATGAATCTATACCTATCACATACATTTTAGGGAATCTGCAGGAAAAAATGATACATCTTCTTGAGTACTCATCATATTCAATTTTTGAAATAATTATCATATTCATGTTATGTATTATCAGCAGGAACACATTAAACAAATTATTAAAATAATGAATAGAGAACCTTTGCTTTTCATTTTCACCCACCTCAGTGTTCCTAGTAAAAATTTTGGCACATCAAAGATATTCAAATCTTCATCAGTAAATGAATGAATAACTGAGGGTAAGGGGCATCTGCCAATACTGGTCAAAACTCTTTGAAGCATCTTTTCCAGACCTCAAAGAATCCATAATAATCCTTCAGCCCTTGTAGCTATTCTGGATATACTGACAAGTGGGGAAATATGAATATAGCAGGAACACAAGAGGTAACTATTCCTACAACTGAGTATTAAATTAAATTAATCTCTGACATTTCAAGAGGTTTAACTACTATATGCTAAAAATTTATAAAATAAACAAAATCTAGCAACATAAAAAAGTGTGTATATAGGGTAAGACAGAGAAGTTGTGGAAGGATATTTGTATTAAAACACCTCCTAGATATTTTCTTGTGGTCATTTTAAAGCCATATTACTCTATTGTTTAGAATATGTCTATGTCTATAATGGGGCCAAATTGAAGCTGTCTCCTAATTTAAGATAGTTCACTTTAATTGCCTGCCTCGCTTTTCCTAGACAGAATGGTCCCAGTTCCTGTACAAACTGTCAGGATTTTTCAGTGCTGGTTAACCTGCATTTTAGTCATGTTCCCATGCTGGTCTTTGCCCATCTGTTTTCTTCTCTACTCCAAAACTCTTCTTTCTTACCTCTCTTGTTTCCTTTCTATTTCTCACTCCTATATTTTACCAACATTGAACATCCATCACTCAACAGGCTCCATTTTGGATGCCATATCAAGCACTAGGGATAGAAAAGTCAGTAAGATGGTGCCCCTACCTCCAAGGTATACTCTGGATACTGATCTACACAGCTCCAAACCTGCTGTTAAAATGTTGATACCTGCAGACTCTATCTTCCAGATATGAGCTCCATGAAGTCAGGGGTTATGTGTTACCATCTCTACCAGCACAAATGATTGGCATATCAAAGGCACTCAATTCTTGCTGTTGAACAAATACATCTAAGCTAATGTCTTAATCCAGTGAGTTTCCAATTATTCTTCAGAACATTAGTCTGGAAATATACTCTTGAGAAAAGAAGCCTCAGAGGAGTCTAATGTATGGGAACAATGGAAGCCTCCTCCTCCTCCTGCTATAGTCACAAAGTGTCATTACCCTATTAAAGGCACTGGAAAGTCCCATACAAATGAAATATGTTTAAGTTATGCCAAATTTTCCAAGTTTATTTAACTGCACGAGTTTATTTTTTAAGTACAGCAAAACATGAAACTAGTCATCTGTGAAAAATGCAGAGGCCCTTCATTCTCAGAAGTGAAGCCCTTGGGGTGGGGAGAGCGGCTCTGAATGGCTTTGAGCATAGATGGAGCTGCATGGATCAAAGCCATTCAAGGAGGCTCACCCAGCTTCTCTCAGCTCTTCACCCTTCCTCTGCCTTCAAGCACGCCCTGTGCTAGCCTTTCCCACCAATCTGGGCCACGATCCCTATGTCTCTGCTGTTTACACCTGAAATGCCGCCTCCTCCCTCATCTCCTTGCTTCCAGCTCCTACCTGCCACCTCTTCTCCAATAGTCTTCCAAATTAAAAGTCCCGTTTCCGAGGGTCTGACCAGATGCTACGTCTAGAATTCCACAGTCACTTTCCTTCAGAATCCCAACTGACTCCCGTTCAGGGCTGTCAGGGGGAAATTATTTCACCTCCAGAAGGCAATTTATCAGCATTTTTATTCCTCGGCATGTATTTAATATCTCAATGGCACACATCAGTTTAACTTTTTCTACAGTACTCAAATAGAAGTTTGTCAATCAATGTGGGTGTCAGATTTAAATCAATGTTTTCCACTTACTGGACTTAGTAGTCTGTGTGTATCCTTCACAATTCCTTGTGTAAATTCTATCCTGATACTATTAATAAAAATAAGGTAGTTGTACAACAACCATAAACCAGTTTGGAAAATGCCTCATACCCATTTCCCAAGTTGCTTTCCATCATATTCAACAAGTGTGTATATCAATGTGCCGTTTTTAAAGTAGACTTTTGTTATTTAATACTTTGCAAATGGGAAGAACAGCTTGGGTCACCCATCCATTTTGGCATATATACGCTTTCAAAAATAAAATAGAACTTTCTCTTACTAACAACCTGGGTTTTTAACTTAAGTTATTACTTGTTTTGTCTTTTTTGATGTTTACGTTGTGTGGTGCTAGGATTGAATCCATGACCTTGCATATGTGAGGCAAATACTCTACCAAATAAGCTATATCCCCAACCCCATTAAGTTATTATTTGAACACATAAATTATAGGGAGAAGCTACTGCAGATAATATATGATGCATCTATTTCTAGTGTGAAAACTTGAGAGATTAAAATTATTTTTCTAACTTGTTGTTTCATGTTTGTTTACTTCAGAATGTTCTTCTACTTTTAGGACAGAGAATATTTAAAAGAAAGTTTTCAAAAGTCTAAGACTGCAAATTGATTCAAACACAGCTTTTGAGGGAAAGTTTACTAGAAAATTCAATTTGAAAATGTTTTAGAGAGGAGAAAATCATGTCCTGTAAATGGTATGAATGGTTCTTTGGGATTCTTCTCTTATGACCCCAGAAGGATTTGGAACAAGAGGACAATTTTTTTTCTAATTTTAAATAGAAAACCATATTAGTTCTACTAAGTGTTTATTTTCCATTAATGCATTAGAGTTTACAAACTGTTCTCTTTTAATTCTCCCAGTAGGCTTGACTGGTTGGCATGGGAATAAAAATAGCTACTATTAACACGAGGCTCTGTTCTCAGAGACTTCCATACAGGACCTCAGGAGTGCTTGAGTAGCTTTCTGAGATAAGTTCAATTATTATTTCTTTGGGCAGAGAGAGAGACTGAGGGACCACTAGTTTGTGGTAGAGCCAAGGTGCAAGCCCAGGCGGTCTACCCTCCCCCAATAGCTTGTGTTTCTAACCTGTGCACTAATCTGTCTCCTATGACCACAGCGATGCTTGTTCTTCACAGCCTGCAGGATGACACACTGGCTCAAAGTGGTGATGTGTTGATCACCCAAGGAAGGGAGCAGCCCCTGGAGGTCCAAGATCAGCACCAGAAGATCCACATAGAGGATGGAATCCAACCCTTCAGAGCCCCGGAGCAGGGTGCTCTTCTAGATGGATGGGGCCTCCACAGTGAATAAAGCACAACGGGAAGGGCCTTCTCCAACAATCATGTCTTAAGTACAAGTGCCCCTCAGAATTCTCCCTGTAGCTCTATGAATAGGAAAGAAAACTGGAAAGTCAAAGGACTTACCCAAGACCACTGAGTCTTACAAGGTAGATCTAGATTGGAGACAGTCTATGGGTCCACACTCTTCCCTTTCTGTGGCATCCTCTTGTCACTTTTACCACCTCTCTGTGTATTTTTAAGTCCTCTGGGCAGACTTGAGTAAGCCAGAAATCTGACTCCCAGTTTTCTCATAAGAAAAATGGATAGAGCCTGACCAATTCTGCTAAGCAGGTTTTAGGGTCAGTGATACAGAAAGATATTGTCGAGACTCTGTAAATACACACAGACCAGCACTTCTTTTCTCCAGAATCATGGTGGTATACTATGTTCCAGAGAATCAGGTTCTCTATAATCCTAAATTACGTATGTTAACCCATTTATTCCAACATTTCCTACACCATTTGTGTGCAGTCTTTCTGAACTATATCTCTTCATCCCAAAGCAGAATACATACTAATTTTTAAAAAGTACACATATCCTACCTATCTTTAAGGTGATTCCTGACTAAGAGTAAAGATAGTGGCCAACTAAAGCAATCGGAAGCAGCTTTCTAAGAGAATAACTGAAAATAGAAATGCAAAAGGAAATAATGAATTTTTACTTAGAGAATTTAGGAGAATTTCAACAGAGAGGTCACCCTTAAGTGGACACGTGAGAGAGAATTTTGGCAGGCTGAGGGCAAAGAGTATTCATCGAGTGGAGGATCTATGTGGGCAAAGGTAGGACAATGATAAATGTCAGGGTGTGTGTAGGGAATAAGTGTTCGAGAAGAAAGACTCAGCATCTGCTGTGCCCATTCTAATGGAGGTCAGAGGCTAGATACCCGAAAGTGTTGTAGAATAGGGTAAAACATGTGGGCTGTGGTTTGCAGGTGGGCACTGAGTACAGAGTGGACTTGTTATGTTGAGAAGATCATGGTAAAGTCAGAGGAGGGAAAACTCTATAGGAAGCAGTAGTTCAGCTAGCTCTGGGACAGGAAGACCGGGTGCACAGCATTACATACAAGAACATGTGGGTCAAGATCAAGGCAAAGGCATTGAGCTTGAAAATGAGAGCAGAGGTGAATGGGTCTGTTACTCAGGCACTCTGAATGGATGAACAATAATATGATTGGTTTCTTATTTGTGATGCTGGCTCAAAATACAGAGTCTCAAGTGTGAATGTGTGTACACACAGAGACACACATGCACACAAGGGAAAAAGACAGAAGACAGCTTGTGATTCATTTTGGCATAGGGTCCATTTCATGGGAGAGATCAGGGTGTATCCGATCATCATCAATCATTCACCTGGTTTCTGGCAACCTTTCAAAGCACCACATAGGTTTGTGTATTATTTACTCCTTTGCCCTAATGTACTTCTCCTCCTCTGTCGCCCCTTCCTCAACCCTGAACTAAAACAAAACTGTAATTAATTTTATGGCACGTAGAAAAATAAAGTCCAGGGAAACGTCCCCAATTCCCTGGAGGGCAATGACTCTCAACTGCCTGAAGAAATGGAAAATGATTTTTACCATCGTCGGGAGAAGGAAAACAGCAATTTCCAATTAAGCTGTTTGCTCTCTGTGTTTAGAAAGAGAAATAGACTACTTTGGAACACTTTCTGTAAAGCAGAATTAAAATTATGGTACACAGTGGAGGACCGGAAAATGACATGAGGCAAAGTAAAGAGGAACCTAGAGATGTAAATACAGTGACCAGCACTGGGGCTGGCACACTGCAGGTTGGTGTTTTGCCTTTTTTACTGCCCTCAAATTCTGGATATAAATTTGTTGATGCTGGGATTCTGGGGAAGTCAGACATAAATTCCCACTGAATTCTAGGAGACAACCAAGTACTCCCTCAGGATTCTGGCAACAGATCTCATGACCACTTGTTTCTAACTTCAGGGATCTGGTAACCAGAATGAAGTAGTTTGTCTTCCTTCCTTCCTTTCCTTCTTTATTTTTCTTCTTCTTCTTCTTTTTCTGTGTTTTTTTTTTTTGCTTTTATTTTTAATTTGAGTTAAATATATTTAGTTTACAAAGAAATTTTTAAAAATCCATATAAATTGTTTCTGTTTCCCCAGACATTTTCAGATAGGAGCCTCTTACATGATCCTAGTACAATGATTGAAGTTAGGAAATCAACATGGAGGCGCTTCTATGAACTGACCTACAAACCTCATTGGAAAGTTGTCAATGGGTTTCCTTAGTTCTCTTTTTTCAGATTCAGCATCCAATCCTGGATTGCAGGTTTTTTTTTTTTTTTTAAGTGCCCTATCACCTGAGTGTCCCCTAACCCGGAGGAGGTCCTTGGTCTTTTATTTTAATTATTCTATTCTTCTTTCTCACTTATGACAATGACACTTTGGAAGCTTATAGGCCAATATCTTGTGTCTCTTCATACCTTTCCTGCTGATGTTAGTTTCTATTGATAAATCTTGCCTGTATATTGTTGTGGTCTTTGCCAGGTAAAAGAATCCGTCTACCTCCATTTATTAACTGGGATCCTATCCTACTAAGGAAAGAACATTCCCTCTCTCCCATTTAGTTGTTTACTACATTAATCATATCAGCATACAACAATGAACATTATCTTTATTTTACAGGTCACATTGTGTTGCTTGTTATCAGTATTTATCTTGAGGCTCACTTTATCACAGACTTGGCCCCTGGAAGTTTCTTCTGGTTGCCTCCTGTGCCATATTTACATGACCCATCACTGGTGGGACATTTCCTTGTTCTTGGGTACCATGAGTTCTCCAGGTTCACCTTGTTTGTTTTTCCTCATTCTAGCTCTAAAATTGGCCCATGTGGAAATGCATTCCTTTCTTTTTCTTTCTTATTATTTGGGGGTTTATCTGTCATTTATTTTTATTTTATATTTCTTACTTATTATCCATAATAGTTCTAAAATTGAATTCACAAAGATACACACTCTAGGGAATGTCCATTCCCATTTCCCCATTCTTTCCTACCGGTCCCCCGTTGGCTGTTTGATTTAGTACTCTCTTGGAAGAATATAGGCTAATTGTTGCCATCCTCTGTTCCCTCATCTTTAAACCCAGGCAATGCATTTTGTCAGGAAGATGATCTTCTCAGTACATAACATGCTTCTGAATTTATTTTTTTAAAATATGCAGGTACTCATGCATAATTCGTGCCTCCTTCTTTTCTGTTACATGAAATGTACATACTGTAGAAATTGCAGGAGGGCAAAGTCTCTGCCTTTCATGTTTTCAAGTACTGGATCACCTGAAGTTGTACAAGTTGAGTATTAAGAGGCCATTATTGAAACCACAGAAATGGAGGGCCTTGTGGATCAAAGGCAATAGCATCAAAATAAAGTTATTCAGATGTCAGCCCAAACCCTCTTGGACGTCTATAACTTTTTCAATGATCTACATTTCAGAAAAGCTGGAATAATGACTACCCTTATAACCAAAATGAAAACCAAAATCATAGCTGTGACCTTGCATATGAATTATATTGTGTAACTTAAAAGCATTTTTCACATGCATTATTTTGGTAGACACTTCCCTTCATCCCGGGAATAGCTGTAAGAAGTTTGATAGTCTTCATATCACATATAGAGACAAGGGGGTTCAGTGACTTGCATATTTTTTCTGTCATCCCCACAGATGGAGACATTCCTGGAACATAGTGCCATATCCATACCTCTAGTGCCTTGCAGAACTATGTGGTGCTTACAGAGTGACCTGGAACTAGATAGGACCAGATTAAATACAATATTCAGTGAATATAGCCAGTCAGGGGTGGAGTCAGGAATTCTTCATGCATTTAGTGATTCAGTTAGCATGGGACATTTGTTGTATGCTTGGTATGGGGTTGCTGTGTCCTCAGGGAATACAGGAAAGATGGGTGATAAAGTGAAATGTGAAGAATAGAAATGTGACAGTATGCTGTGATGAAGACAGGTGTGTTCACGCCTGCTTTTCAGTAAGTAGAGCACTTTGGGATTTTAAAGTAACCAAGAATGAGAGGGATAACCTTTTTTTGTTTTGGGGGTGGATAACTAGGGATTGAACTCAGGGGCACTTGGCCACTGAGCCACATCCCCAGCCCTATTTTGTATTTTATTTAGAGACAGGGTCTCGACTGAGTTGCTTAGTGCCTTGCTATTGCTAAGGTTGGTTTTGAACTCATGATCTTCCTGCCTCAGCCTCCTGAGCTGGGATTACTGGCATGTACCACTGCATCCAGCAAGGGATAACTTTTGGCATAGTCATTCTTCTTAGCACCCGGTATACTTCCCTCACTTCTTTCCTTTTATTGCATAGTTGCTATTCACACACACGTAATTCATGCTTTTTGAGTTAGACTTTGTTTCCTTCTTGAAGTTTGAGGATCCTCATTTGGAAATTCTACCAACCTGTATTTTCAAATACTTTTTACATTGTCTAAATGCTAGAGGTAAAAGGTTGCATTAACCCCTGCCCTCCTGGAACACTGCCTAGTTGTTGGAGACATGGGCCACATTATGAAGACTCAGTTTTCCTGCCCTGGCAAAATGGAGTAGCCATTAAGAGATCTAAGTTCAACTGACTTGTTTGGAATCTGACCTCTGTCCCTTCTGAGCTACATGATTTTTAACAACTCACTGAATCATTCTGACATTTTATTCTTCTGGAATTTAGAAACTAAAATGGTACATATTTCAAGGTCTATGCTAAGAATTAAATTGAATAGAATAAATGTAAATTGTTTATAAATATCTAGCATGAAGAAAGTGCTTGTTAGTTAAGGGTTAACTATCATGATTCTGTCCTTTACTATGTATCTAGACTCCCTAACTCACTGTGATGTCTTCTTCATCCACGCGCTCCCAAGATATAAACAGGCCAGCTGAAAGGGCACTCCAAGAGCTTCCCTTTTTGGCCCATGAATCTTTCCACCCAAGGACCCATGATTTCATTGGTGGACATTGGTTCAGTGTCTGCCTTCTACCTCTTCCAAGAAAGTCTAACATCCTAACTAGGTCACCTCCATTCCAGTATCCTGGCTGTGAGGCCAGAGAATATGTAAACCCCTAAGGGGCTGGAGTATCCTTTGCCTTTTGACAATAAGTGTGTCTGTGACAGAAAACACTCTAATGCCAGTCCACACATCTCAGATCCCTGAAATATCAGAGAAAGAGGAAGGCTAAGGAAAAATCCTCATTTTAGAGTTGAAAAAAGCTGAAGTCATAAATCAAATCAGTAATATACTCAGGATTAGAACTCAATCGCCTCTCTGCAGTGGTTGAATTCTTTCCAGCTCATAAACTGGCCCAGGAACAAGTCCAGATCACTGAACATACCTGCTTTAGACAAATGAGTCCAAATTCTCTTCTATAGTATATAGATATGGAAATCCTTGGGAATTCTCAACCAGTTCTTTTATCTATCTCTGTGGATTAAGAAATTAAATACAGAAAAAAAATTGGGAAATCCCAGTGCTGTGGACAGTATTTCCCTCCTCCCATTCAGACATTGAAGCCCTAACTTCTTGAATCCCAGCTGGAGACAGGTCTTTAGGTTGTAATTAAGGTTAAGTGAGGTCATAAGAAGTGACTACAGTTTGATAAGAAATTGGTCTTATAAGAAGAAGAATGGAGACAGTAATCTCTTTCTTTTTCCATCGTGTGAAGACACAGTGAGAAGGTGGCCATCTGCAAGCTAAGCTGATTGATAGAACCACATGCAATGGAGGTATTTTCAATCTTTAACAAATATGATCTAAAGGTGACTTCTTAGAACCTGGAATACAGGCTTGAGTTCACAGGGACACTATATTTTCCCCATTGAGTGTTCACTAATTCTGCCAGAATTAATATAAACAAAGCCTGAATGGTAATGCTAGGTAAGAGGTAGGAGAGGAAGTTGGGGGCGGGGGGCTCAGGAAAAGTACTGTAGTGCACTGCCATTGACAGAATCAGTATTTGAAATGGCCATGGTCAGCACCGGGGAGTCATATGAGGCAATGAGGCAGAGCGCTTCCTGTATTCCAGCAGAAATGAGCATGACTCTCTTCTTATACTCCCACCCGCACAGAACCGCTCCCAGTGGGACCCTGGGATTCCTCGCTCTGGTCTAATTTTAAGTAAATCAAATGAAGCAGCTCTTTGCCACATCCCTCTGGAAACTATTCTAAAATTTAGCAGATCTCATCTTTTGAAAATGTTCCCTGAGTAATGGAAACATGAGGAAGGGGAATATGCTACAGACCCCAGATGCATCTTTCAACCACAGTGGAATGCAATATACCAGATACACTTTTATAGTGGTCAGGGTGGACGTGGGAAAGATTTGGGGAATAGAATAATAAGTGCTGTTTTCATCATAAATCACTTCCATTGCTAGATGCTCTCAACTCTTCAACCACACAGTGCTAGGCACATTGGGAGAGGTTCAATTCCATTTCAATCCAAGACATGCAGATATTGTTACATGGCAGACACCATCTTTCTTTATTTATTTTTATTTGTTCCTTTTAGTTTTACATGACAGTAGAATGTATTTTGACATATCCTACATAAACTTCTTATTTTTGTGATTGCACATGATGTGGAGTTCCACTGGGTGCATGTTCACATATGAACACAGGGAAGTTATGTCCTATTCATTCTACAGACACCATCTTTTATTTCTTTCATTTTTTATCTTTTGGTACTAACGGTTAAATCCAGGGGTGCTTAACTACTGAGATACATCTCCAGCCCCTTTTTAAAATATTTTATTTAGTGACAGGGTCTCACTGAGCTGCTAAGGCTGGCTAAGTTTCTGAGGCTGACTTTGAACTTATGATCCTCCTGCCTCAGCGTTCTGAGCTGCTGGGATTACAGGCCTGCACCACCACACTCAGCAGACAGATACCATCTTTTAACAGACTCATTTTCTAGTTTTCACGAAGATCTCACAGTGTTAAAACAGAACAGATGAACTCAGGAACATTCCAGTCACTGACTTGTGTAGAACTATAACTCAGATAATAGGCAGGGCTTCTTTCAGTCTTGAGATTTTGATCTTGTTTGTTCAGGCCCCAAATTCACACTCAAATCCAAAGCTGATTTAAATATGTCTGTGAGTTCCTGGCAAGGATTTGTTCTCAACAATCATCTTTGTCTCTTGGCTTCAGCATCTGTGTGTGCTTCTTCTTCCCATACTTTTTCAACTCATTTCTTTTGGTTTACCTTCTCCCCACAAAACTAAAACCTGTCTCTCTGAAGTTTGCTACTTAACTATCTGAAGAATCATAAATGTGTATTTGAAAGGCTGTGAAGAAAATAACTTCAAATAATATACAAGTTTGCAGGTGGCTGAAAAGATTGTAAGTCAATCCAACACCTAAATATCTTCATTGCCCTCATATCTCACAGTCTCAAACTGCTTTGCTCTTCCTGCCTTTGTCTCTAATTCCAGCCCACATGCTCATGTCCTCATCTCATTTTCACAAGTGAAACAAAAATTTATACCAATTTAATAGCGTCTAATGAGAGGGCATTTACTGTTGTGTGGACATTTCTGTCCTGAGTCTCTCTCTCCACTGGATCATTCCAAGGTACCTATCAAAGTCTTTTTCATAAAAGAGGATAAACTATTGTATGGAGAAGAGGAATTCTGATACCAGAGCCTAAAAGGAAGCCCACATTCCATTCTGCTGTATTTTCGACTGCTTCTCTACCACTACATTGAACAGGTGGTTGGGGTTGCAATTACTGCACCTGTGACTAGGTCCTATGCCAAGGTTAGCCCTTAACTGAAGAGAAACCATGGACTACAGCCATCTTTCTCCCCAGTCAGGCTATCTGACCTGACTCACTTAGGTTATGCCCTACTGTAGGGTGAGTTTTCAAGGCTGGGGATATAGCTCAGTTGGTAGAGTGCTTGCCTTGCATGCGTAAGGTCCTGGGTTCAATCCTCAGCTCCTAAAAAAAAAAAAAAAAATAGAGTGAGTTTTCTGTTCTGGTGCAATGGAAATGCGTGTTTCTGTTTATTGAGGTCAATTTAAATTGGAAATCTGTCCCTGCTCTATGACCAATCACCTCTTTCATTTATTTATCTATTTTTGTATCTCCAAAGTTGTATTAATACAGTCTACTCTTAGGGTCAACAAGGATATCCAAGAACAATTGAATACAAAAATTACTTTGGATGTATTCAATTATACACTGCTAATGTTATTTAGTATAACTTCATTTTCATCCATTAATCTCATCTTAAATTGGATTTGTTTATTAGGTAACAGAGTGCAGATTCTTTGGGGCAGGTAAGACTTTGGGTATGTGTACATGTGCTATTAAAAAGAGATTTATCGTAAGGAATTAACACCTGTGAGTTTGAAGGCTGGTAAGTGCCAAGATTGGCGAGTCTGCCCTGTGAGTCAGCAAACTGAAGACTCAGGAAAGTGAGAGGATACTCCCTGTCTGAAGGCCAGTAGATTTAAGAAACTGTTCAAGTCTGAAGATAGAAAAGAAATTGCTGTCCCAATTCTGAGGCCATCAAGCAGGAAGAATTCTCTCTCACACGAGGAAAGATCAGCCTTTTTGTTCAACTTAACGTCTTCAACTGATGGAATGGGGCCCTCCACGTTAGGAAGGGCAGTCTGCTCTACTCAGTCTAAATGTTAATCTCATCCAAAAGAACCTTCACAGAAAAACCCAGAATAATGTTGAATCAGACACCTGGGCACTTTATGGCTCAGTCAAATGACAAAAAAAAAATTAACTGTTGCAGTATGAAGGAAGGGTCAGGAAGAGAGGTAACCAGGAGAAGCAAACACACTGGGTTAGAAAGTTTCTACCAGCGGGGAGACGGGAGGGAGAAAGGTTCTAGTAATCTTCCAGTTCTCAATTAATTTGGTCATTTAAAGGAGTAAATGAGTCCGGGTGGGGTCTAGGATGGAGCCATCAAGAAGTGACAGGGCTCAGATAAGATCCCACTGGCCCTCACACCTATAATCCAGAAGCCTGTCCGCCACATTTGAGTCTCTCCTTTTCCAAGAAAGAGTCCAAAGCACATTCTTTCTTCAGGGAAGGGTTGGTAGTTTTGTTTTGTTTCTAGTAGCAGATATTGGCGGGATTGAAACTTTGATTAATGATGCAAAGCTTTTAAATTTGAGAATCCTAGTCCTTTGGGGAAAGTCTGAATAGGAAACTATGACTTCTCTGTTTCTGAGGACTCTGAAGGCGAAGCAAGATCCCTGAGCTGGGGGCCAGGCAGAGAACAATCCTGCTATCCTGGGTAAGTGGTTCACAGCATCATGGAAGCTCTGGGCTAAAGAGCATTAGAAAGGCCAGCTTATCCACCACTCTACCAGGTGGGGATGATGTCCTCTGAAGGCTACTGTTTCATTGAAATATCTTCAGAAAGGGGAAACTACATCCAATTTTTGAGGTACTTTTTTTGTTAATTTTTTTTATTTGTTTTAATTAGTTATACATGACAATAGAATGCATTTACACACTTTGATATATCATACATAGATGGGATATAATTTCTCATTTTTCTGAGTGGACATGTTGCAGAATCATATTGGCCATGCAGTCACATATACACATAAAGTAATAATGTCTGTTTTATTCTACTATCTTTTCTATCCCCACATCCCCTCCCCTACCTTCTCATCACCTCCCTCTACCTAATCTAAGTTAACACTATTCTTCTCTAGTGCCCCCCGCCTTGTTGTGAATTACCATCCGAATATTAGAGAAAATATTCGGCTTTCAGTATTATGGGATTGGCTTATTTCACTTAGCATGATATTCTTCAACCCCATCTATTTACTCTTCTTTAAAGCTGAGCAAGTTCACTCTTCTTTAAAGCTGAGTAATATTCCACTGATTATATATACCACGTTTTCTTTATCCATTCATCTATTGAGGGACACCTAGGTTGGTTCCATAGTTCAGCTGCTGTGAATTGAGCTGCTACAAACAGTGACATGGCTACATTACTGAAGAATGCTGATTTTAAGTCCTTTGGGTATAAACCGAGGAGTGGGATAGCTGGGTCAAATGGTGGTTTCATCATCCGTTTTCTGAGGATTCTCTCTACTGCTTTCCATAGTGCTTGCACTAATTTGCAGTCCCACCAACAATGTATGAGTGTACCTTTCCCCCCACATCCTCGCCAACATTTATTGTTGCCTGTATTCTTGATGATTGCCTTACTTTTTAATATCAAGTACTTAAACCAGCATTTCAATTTATTACTCATGAATTACAACAGCTGCTCTGTGAAACAGTAATTCTGATCTGTAATTTCTGGGTGAGAAAATTGATCTTCAGAAAGATGAGCTCTGTCCTCTCTACTGGGAACAGGTTCATCGCAGAGTTGCTTTTCCCATCCACGTTCGGGTTGGTCTCCAAAGCCTGTCCGCCATGGAGCAGTTAGAGGCACAGATATTGGTCTCAAACTCCTTTCACATCCTAAGACTTTACTTTTTAACTGTATAGCTCTGAGCTCAGAGGTGGTTGGCACTGAGTTCAATCCCTAATACCTAAATAAATAATAAAAAAAGAAAGTACCAGACTCAGAAAGATTCTGTGAGGATGGAATCTGTCTTTTTGAATTGCTTCTCATGATGCCTTACATATGGTGAACGCTTTTGTGACTATCGCTAATACTGTGCCAACCTGGTGTCTGGGTCATGGTTTGCTTTAGCACAACTGGATTGGAAATCTGCAGGCCTTCCAGCTCTGACCCTCTACAGCTGTCTGCAATGTTCTGCTCCTGATGGAACACTGGTGTTGCTACGCAGCCTGAATCTACTGCAGTGACTGACATGGTGTCTCCAGCTCCTGTAGCCTCCATTCATTTTGGAAACTCCTGGTAAGAGAATTTCCTTTCTGCTGCCCACTTTGCTCACCCCATGGCAATCCAAACTAAGCCATTATTAACACCACCTCAAACACAGACTGAGCTTTAGGAAAACAAAGACCTGACAGTGCTTGAGATTTCTACCACTCCTGTCTTGCAAGACATAGGTGTTCCTAATCAGAATGAGTGGCGGGCACATCCCTACAGTGGGTGAGAAAAGAGCTCCTCTGTGTTCAGCACATTTCATTCATTCCCTGCCAGGAAGAGAGTCCCAGTCAAAGGTAAAAGCAATTCTTCCTCTAGTTGGACCTAATTGTCCAGACCCAGAAAGGAACGTGACGCAGGCGCCTGCCAGTATCTGAAAGCAGAGCAGATGTTCTCAATTGCTCCCTCTTTTGTAATTCCACCCTGCAAATAAGAATTTCAAACCTGGAAAATAATAGGAATGCATGAACCCACAAAGGGACATACACAGCAAAAGAAGACAAACCATGGGGTAAGAGAGTGAATGCATTTTGAATCATCCAAGGGAAATATTTAGGAATTATTTTCCTATCAGATCAGTACCCATGAAAAACAATTTTACCTCTAAATAACTTCTAATTGAGATGGGGAATGAACTATTCCATTGAACGTGCTCTCTTAAATTATAAAAAAAATAGCAAAATTTCTTTTAACACCAGGATTGTGCACTGGTCAATAATTGTCTGCAAAGACTGGATGTTCTAACAGGTTTGATTTACGATCTCATACTGTAAGGAGTTATCAATAGATCTGTATGTTATGCTTTAGTGCAGTTCTATAGGATCTTGGAAAATAATATGGAATAAATGTTACCAAAGGCAAGAGCTAGAAAAACCTGAGAATGGACTTATTCAGTAAACTCAACATATCCATTTTCCAGATAGGGAACTGAGATATGGCAAAGTTAACTTTCTTAAGATTTAAGAATGAGTCAAGGACAAAATAGAAGCATGAGAAACTTGAATTTTATGGGCAGATGATTATATTTCTTTCTTTTCTTATATAGTGGAATGTTTTAAGTTTGAAAGACAATTGTTAAGACAATTCCAATTCCAATTTTCTAATTTATTTAGTAAATACTTAGCATGCCAGAGAAAAAGAGTGCTAATTCAAGAATGTGATAGCATCTTTTACTTTCTGCAATCTTGCTCTGGTGTGATAATGAGAAAAAAAAAATCAGCCTAAAATCAGTCTCAGATAAAAACCATCACCTTGAAAAATAAGTGTCCCCCAAAGCAAAAAGGGAAACATTAAAGTAACAAAACGTTTTTATTAGCTTCTTGAAGGACTCACTCTGTGGCCTCCTAAGAGGCTAGCGCATCACCTGGAAATGAATTGGGGTTTTAAGTCTCTTCAAGTAATCGAGAATGTCTATTTGACACTGTAGAATCCTGTACCTTGACGGGAGCTGGGATCTCCCTGGAACCAACCCCAGCTGATGTCCCATTCCATCCGTGGGCAGTGTTCACTGGACAGGAAAGCCCAGGTGTAGAGTGAAGCCTTCATGGAAACAAAAGATCTTGCACAGAACACAACCAATGTTGCTGATAGAACACCTTCCTTATTCTGAACTTGACCTCTCTGGATCTGCACTTCTTGGTCTTCCTTGGGCTCTCCATAACCTCTATAGGTAATTCTCACTTAGCAACTTCCTTTTGGGGATTGGAGGCCAGTGATCATGTGCTCTCTTTGTCTTCCTGTTTCCAAAGGAAGTGTACAGAAACTTAACATTTATAAAATATTTTCATAAATGTTTCTTCCAGGATTCAAGCTTCAATCCCATAAACTCCATTTTATAGATAGGAAAGATAGTCTGGAGATATAAAACTATTTTCCCGAGACCTCTCAACTTACAAGTGCTAAAACTCCAAACTGGGTATTCTCACCGTCACCCTTTCCATAGCTTTCTCTTAATAAGTAGACAAAAGAACTACAGATGGGATTCCTCCATGGCTCATCACTCATGGGAATCTGAACCATCGTGACCAGGTTCAGTGGCAAAGGAAAAGATCTCTGCCAAGGTCAGACCATAAGTTGCCTGAGGCTATTATTGTCCATCCCAGCCTCAAGAACACTACAGGATCAATGGAAGCATACATTGGGAAATAAAAGACATGAGAAAAAATTCCAAACTGGCTAGTTTTCATTTCCTGTTGGCTTGTCCAACACATTCTTGGCACCAGATGAGAGTAGTGTGGTAATGCGGTAAAATGTCTTTGTGAGATGCTAACCATTTAGACAGGGACACTGAGATACCCTGACCCTTGAGGGCTGAAGAGTTCATCTGGACACCCTGAGGTTTTCACAGCAGTCAATGTGGTAGACTTTTTGTCATACCAACTTGTTTGCTTTTTAGGGAATCTCAAGCCATGGACATTATGGTACTATGTATTTCTGCTGCTGGCTCTGATTTGGAAATGTCAACAAAGTAGATTTGCTTTGTATTTACTTGATCCCTTAAGAGACTATGCAAACTCAATCTTGTCTTGTACTAACATGATGGGATAACTACCCATCATGGTATGTGTTTTACAGGATTAGTATCAGTACCAAGAAGTCATATTGTGCTCTATTAAAACACACACACACACAGACACACACACACACACACACACACACACACACACACTTGTCTAGGTCCTGAACTTGAAAAATGAATTCAACAAAGCAACAAGGCAGTTAATACTCATGGTGGAAAAGAAGTATCATGTTTTGGCGTGATAGCAGAGTTGATAGCAGAGGCTCTGACTTATTGAGCACTTCTAAAGGTCAGGTGTTTTAAATGTTGTGTATCATTCTCATAACAAGTCTCTAAAGCTGGTAAAAGAAAATTGTACGTAGTAAAGGAAAGTAACTTGTTGAAGGTCACATTGTTAAAAAATATCTATCCCAGCCAAGTGCTTTTTCTACTGCAGTTAAATGTCTTCAGATCATATATAAAATGAACTAACTTTTGCAAGGGAGAAGTTTTCTCTCTCTCTACAATCTATCTATCTATCTATCTATCTATCTAATCTCTCTCTATATATATATACGTATATATATTCTCTCTACTAATACATATTGTTATATATTACCATATATGTTATTAATATATATGTGAAATTATATTATATATTATAATATATATTGAGAGAAATATCTCAGACACAGAAATGTTCCTACTGAAATATAATTTAAGGGAAATTTATTACAAGAAATTATTGTGCTGAAACATGTATATTCATTTTTTAGAACTTAAAAAGTGGCTTCAGTTTTGTTAGGTGTTTAATTAAGTTTTGTGATATGGAGAATGTATTAATTATTCCAAATGATGCAAACTGTTGCATGGAAAACCTTCTCTCCTACTACTCCATAGTTTAATAAGTCGCACTGTGACTTCCTGTTCCTGATACTAGAAAGTCATAGTTCTTCAAATAAGCATGCACAGAGCACATACTCTGGCAACAGGTACAGTTTTAGAATACAGAATTTTATGAGAGAGAATTTTAGCTACTAGAGAGGCCCCATTCAGAGAAACAGACTTTAATCTGACAATTAGATTTCTAAATTAAAATCCCCTCCATTGGATTATCCACCAGTGTTATTAATATTTATTTAATCCAAGCTGCCCTGCAAATAATGAATCACCTCCAAGGGAACTAAGTATTTATGAGGAAGACCCAGGATCAGAAGTGGGAAAGGACTAGACCCCCAAAAAAATCCTGTCAAGAAGTCACTGGGTCCTTGGATGGCAACCCATTACTGCATCACCCTGTGCTCTCCAATGTGGCAGCCCCAGGACACATGTGGTTACAGAGCCCTTGCAAATGTCTAGTCAAATGCAATGTAAAATGCCTACCAGATTCTTAAAGAAAATAGAACATTATTTTTAATTGCTCAATTTTTATGCTTCTTGGATGCTCTAATGGTAATACTTTTGATATATTGAGTCAAGTAAAATATATCATTAGAATTTTAAAAAATAAAATAAAATAAAATTTCTATTTTATTTTGCCATAGAATAAGATAGAGAACTGAAAAGATCTACTGCTGTGTAATATTTAGAAGCCCTAGATCTGAGACCTTTTAAATACACAGCTGAATTCACAAGAAAACAAGAGAAACTTTCAAAACCAAAAGTTTAAAGAAGAAATTGAGATCCGGATGATGAGAAAACGAGTAGATGCTGTAGCTGCTTAGAAAGACCAGGTCAGGGCGGGAAAAAATGTGAAGGGTTGCTGGGGTCTTAGTAATGGAAAGATTGGGGTTCATTCTCCAGTGGAGTCAGGAGAGAAATATCTGGGCATACTTGTGCATGAGAGTTGAAATTTAGACTTCTGCATTAATTAAGGGCTTCCAAAGATCTACACCTTTGCCGCAGATGGACTGAACGTTGTTTAGGACAGCCCCCCCCCCCCCAAACAATGACATTGTTCACAGCAACCTTTCCCTGTGGAAAGTTTAGAGTCAGGGAAATCCCACCTCAGTCTAAGCTGTGGTGTCCCACCTTCTCTTTTATGCAAATATCCCTATATGGTCTGGGTAATTTTCCACTCAAGGAAGTTCTTGCCTCTTAAAAAAATGTAATGAGTTTTCATAATGACTTGAAATCCTTTCTGATAAACTTGCCCAAATGCTCCTGAGAAAGATCTGTTCTAATGCAGATTTTTCTCCAAGTGTGTGTGACAAAGTTCCTTTCTTTACTCCTTCAGCAACCTCTGCATGATATACCAAAAAAAGGGGGGGGGGTAATTTTTGTCAATATCATAGGATCAAAATAGCATATCTTTTTAAATTTAGGGTACATGTGTGCATTTCCCCCTTAAACCAAATACCCTTCCATATCTGTATCAACTCTGATGGTTTCACCTGTGAATTATTACTCTGTTTGCCTATCAATATATTTTTAAATCCAGCTATCTTTCTATGTTGTTCTTTTTCTTGTTGGGAGTTACTTACTCTTAAGATTTATACAGTATGCCTAATATGTTGGGCATCATTTTCCATTCTTGACTTACTTTCATTTATTGAATCTTCCTTTTTTGGGGGTGGGGGGGTTGTCGGGATTGAACTCAGGGTCACTCGACCAATGAGCCAGATTTGTATTTTATTTAGAGACAGAGTTTCACTGACTTGCTTAGTGCCTTGCTTTTGCTGAGGCTGGCTTTGAACTCTCCATCTTCCTGCCTCAGCCTCCTCAGCCTCCTGAGCCTCTGGGATTACAGGCATGTGCCACCATGCCTGGCTATTTATTGAATCTATATGACAAATCCTATAGGGTGTGTCTTGCTATTCCCATTGACATAGAGGATAAAACAGGTTCAAAAAGACTGAATAACTGACAGAGCCAGAATACAGGTCTTGAAAGCCTGGTACTTCTGTTTGTTATGTCTACTGACTCACTCCTGTTGGATTATTTTGTCGTGTGCTTTGTAATTAAAGACTGTGAGCTCATCTTCAGTGAGGTTTTATCTGGGAGAATCCAGCAGGCCCTGAGATGAAAGCTCATCCCTCGAGAGAATATTTTCATTTGCCTATATTAGACATTTTGGGGATTTCACTGGCAAAGTTTAAAAGCTCTGTTGAGATGTAGTTTATATGCCATAAAGTTTACTTGCTTAAAGTGTACAATTCAAAATTTTTAGTATATTTACAGAGTTAACACAACAAACACCATAACCTAATTTTATAATATGTTTATCCCGCCCCAAGGAAACTTTGTGTCCATTGGAGTCATTCCCCATTCCTTTCCAGCCCACTAATCTACTTTATATATCTGTCTATTTGCCTCCTTGGAACATTTCATACACATGGTATCATCTGATGTGTATTTTTTGTGACTTCTTTCACTTAGCAAAACATTTTTGTTACTTTCTCAGCATGGAAAATGCTAGTTTTATAAATAAAATCCTCAAACCCACATGATACTCAGACTTCAGTTACAGTTCCTTTAACCTGTTGGGCAAGCCATTGCTTATGCAGGTCTCCAAAATGGAAGACACTTGGAGGACATCAGAATAGAGCAGAGGACATCTGGTACCTGTGGAGCTCCTCCTTCTAAGCAGTGGTCATTTTCTTAGAAACCCATTCCTACAGGGAGGTTGAGAACTAGGAGGTTTCAAGGTCTAGGGTATAGTATGGTCATGTCTCTGTAGGTTTATATATCATTTTTCATTCAAGTAGTTTTACATTTTTTTGTCTATTGGTATATTTCCAATGACGACAGAACCATAATAAGTACAACACGTGTATTGTATTATTAGAGAAGACTTTGATCGTATAGTTAGCAGATTAGTCTAATAGACTTGAACAAAACTTATCCAAAAATTGGGGAATGCACAATTGTTCATCATCCTTTCCTTTGTCAGATATTCATTAAGCTCCTTCTAAAATCATTTTCTTATAGGAGTATGAAATATGTTATTAAGTCAAGATTCCTGTACCAACAATCATAAGTTCTACTGGGAAGTATATACTTCTTATTAAAAAAAAAATACAGGTGGGCTGGGGATGTGGCTCAAGCGGTAGCGTGCTTGCCTGGCATGCACGGGGTGCTGGGTTGGATCCTCAGTACAACATAAAAATAAAATAAAGATGCTGTGTCCACCGAAAACTAAAAAATAAATATTAAAAAAATTCTCTCTCTCTCTCTCTCTCTTTAAAAAAATATGGGTGAACAATTATAAAAGTTGAAACTGTAGAGTGTAGCTGATTCATTTTAGAGATGGAGAAAAAAGAAATAAAATAAGAGTTCATACCTGGGATCACAGAGTCTGCCCAGATCTTCACTGCCACCTTACCTGAAGGCTCTTCTCAGCACAAGCAGAGAGCAGAGAGTTCACCTCCATCCTAGGTAGCTCTTACCAGTGACAAATGGGATGCCACAGTGAGAAAGCTTTTCCCTCGTCAGCCGCTCCTGGAAATGTGTCCTTAATAGACACTATGTGCAGAATTCCTCGTCTCCAACACTGCTTTTGGGGAAGCTGAGCTAAGGCACAGTATTAGTAAATGGTGAAACAAATATCTGTCTCCTACATCTGTATCCAGATTCCACACAGTTAGGATACAGGGAATAAAATACAAGTAAGAGAAGGATGGAAAGTAAGGTTCAGAGAGAAGTTCTTTTTTGTTTTTCTCAAGATACAACTTGTAAGAGACCCCAACTTAATATCCTAAAATCTACAAATGTGAACTGTAGCACATTATCTTTTAAAATTTACCATAGGGAAATAAATCAGAACAATCAGCTGACGAGCTGCAAAGATTTCTCAGAACCTCCCAATTAGAATTATACTTATATTGTGTGTGTGTGTGTGTGTGTGTGTGTGTGTGTGTGTTAGAGAATGAGAGGGGGGAGGGAAGGAGGGAGGGGGAGAAGGGCCCACTAAGATTCCTGAGCGGATCTTGAACTTGTGATCCTCCTACCTCAACTTCCTGAGTAGCTGGGATTGCAGGAGTACACCACTCCACATGGCTATACTGGCATTTTGAGTATTAGTTTCTCCATCTGTAAAATTAGGCAACTGTTATTTTCTTCCTTTTTGACCATTGAATATATTAGATGAAAAATTACACATGAAACATGCTTCAGCAGATAGCTAAATGCTCAGTTTATGCTTGTCCTTTGTTGAAAAGTCAGGGTAAAGACAATTTAACCAAATAAGGACTCAAATGACCAACACTGTTTTGACCAACCACAGGGTTTTCATGAAGTAAAAATCTCCATTTCTGGAAAAATACTGAAAAATAACAAATAATCTCATCAGCCCCCATATAAAATGTACTGTATCAGTGTCTCCACGGACCTGGTGGGTAAAGAATGGAGGCTCATGTGTTCAGAAGTTTTCTTAATAAAGTCCAGTTCCTTCCCAAGGATGAAAAGCCACAGAAGACAGGAATGCCACATTAAATCTGTAGTGACCCAGTCAGCCCTTCCTAACTCCTAACTAGGCAATTCCCAGGAGCTCAGGAAGGAAATCCAGAAGGATATAAACATGAAATGAATCAAGCATGCAATTGATTTTCTGTTCTCTCATTTTCTTTCTGTTTTGTTTTGGATGTGTGTGTGTGTGTGTGTGTGTGTGTGTGTGCGCGCGCGCGCGTGAACTTGCTTGTATGTGTGAGAGGGGGGAGATTTATTTATTTTTATCATCATTGGAACATTAGTATTCAGAAAGAGGAAAATGCCTCTTGAATGAGATGTTTGTAGGGAAAATTACAAGGGAGAGGATGCTGGCTTTGACCGAGCAATGCCCTCTGAGGATTGGGGTGGATCAGAATGGCTTCTCATGTTTTTTCTGCTCCCCTAATGGAAGTAAAATAACAACATGAAATAGAGGGATGGAACAGTCAGCAGGAGGATAAATACCAAGGAAGCGATGTAAACACAGCCCCCAATTTCCCCAGCGAGTAAGAGAATGAGGAATGTGTTATTTATCTCTCTTTGCAATCTGCAAGGCAGAATATGGAGCTGCCCCCTTTGTGAAAATCTTCTATAAATAATCAAGGAATTGCAGGACAGGAGTTTGAGATGAAGTAAAAGGAATCCAGGAAACAAATTCTGCAAACTCTGGGTCTTTACACACCTCTTCCAGGAAGCCTCTCAATTATCCCCTGGGAAAACAGGCTCTTCAAAACAAAGACACTATAAAAACCACTGACTGCCCCACCTTCTTGGCTTAGGATAGAACACATGACAGCAAGCTGTGGCAATTACTTACAGAGGTCCCCCACTTGCAGGTGAGTGTGTGGTGCAGGTGAAACCACAGAGCAGGAGCCCTGCATTCATTACTACCTGTGTTACTTTGGGAAAGTTACTTTACCTCTCAAGTCTTTCTTCAACTGTAAACTGGGACGAGACTCCTAATAATGCTTTCTCATAGAACTCCTGTAAGAAATTAACATGGCAATCTGCATGAAGTTCTTAGCCCAACAACTGGGACATATTAAGAGTTCCATAAAACCTGGGATCAGTGTTGGTTTTGTTGTTGTTACTCTTATTACCACTACTATTAAAATCCATTCATAAACAGAAACAGAATCCAAACTCATGTCTCTTCCATCTTCCAATCCATTCCTCTTTTCTTTCCTCTCTGTTACTTCTAATCTCTTGAAATTTCACATTACTTTAGTCAATGCCATGGTTTGAATATACACTAGCTGGCAGCACAGTCATCTAAAGTAACCAGGTTGCTTGTAGAACTTCTCTGATTAGACACCAGCTCACACCATCAAAGACGTCTCAGCAGAGGTTGTCCAGGTCCATACACACCTTCTTCCTCCAGATGCAAAGAGCACTGATGGGATTGCCATTGCAAATGGAGCCCATCATCATTGGTGAGATGTTTCCTGAATGTGAACTAAAATGATTACAGTCTGTTATCACTGGGAAAGCCTGACCCCTTCAGTAGGCAGCTTGGGTGGGCCTTCTCAGTCTGTAGCACATGTTCTTGAGTACAAGGGGGCCTTGATGAAGGGAGCAGGTAAGACGGGCATTCCAGGTGTGCTCACCACATACGCAATGACACTAAGGACACTTCCAACCTTAGGATTCCATCTCCATGTCTTTGCTTAAAGATGCTTCCCTTGATAGTAGTGTCCACCTCAGTTGTCCCTCCCTCATAGTATTCTAATTTCTCTTTGAAGACTGCTGTCTTGTCATCACTTAAAGTGGAATGTGTCTTCATGAGCATTGGTGGGGTGGAGCGGTTTGTGGACTTGTTGGCATGACTGGTGTTATCCCAAACCTGACAACTCACGGTCTTGATAATGGAGCCCTAATAACTCCCTGAATGGTGGCAGCACATCCAGGTCATGGAGGCAGTTGCAATAGTGTCTAGGGCCTTGACGGAGAGCTGGTTCCTTTGCACTTTGCAGTCCAGGACTTATTCCTCCAGGGTCTTCCTCTCAGTGCCCAGGCAGGCTTACCTTTACCTTGCATTTGCCCATAAAGAAAAGAAAAGAAAACCACAGGTAGAAAGGCTATTTTTCCCAAAAGGTACAGAAAGAGGGGAAGCTTGCAGAGGCATGGGGAAAAGACGGGCGGGGAGAGGGCGGCAGAGGATCAACTGGAGCCTAAAGCCTTTTGGCTCTTTCCCTCATTTCTTCCTCCTCTTCTGCAGCTTTTAAGTTTCATTCACGATTTCAGTGGGATTTGGGGATTGAATTGAGGTTGTAGTCACCGAGGTGCCAGAGGCAAACTTTGATTCTTCGGCTTCCAAGGAAAACAATTATCTTAATCTGGTCTGCCATCCCCGCTTCTCCCCACCGTGGAAAATCACTGGGTACAGAGCTCATACTTGGGGAGAAGATCCACGTGACAGTTCAGTCACATGCACTGTATGACTGGCTCCACTTGCCAGTCTTCTTTTCCCCACTCCTTTTAATTCCCTCTGCTTTGTAAGCATCTACCCAGTGCTTGGCATAACCAATATTCATGGCACTCTTCCTAGGAGCCCAGGGCTTAGTCAAAGGCTATGATACATTACCTTACTTAGTCTCTGCAATGACCCCAAAGGGAGGTGTGATCAGAATCCTTATTTATCTCAGAGAGGGTAAGTCACCTGCACAAAGTCACGGCTGTTAAGAAGAGAGGCTCATATTTGAACTCAGTTGTTTGACTTCAGAGCCTAAGTTCTGAACCTGGCATTCAATATCTCAGCTGCAACTCCTGTGTGTTCCTTATCACTCTGTCACTTTTATAAATTTGAAACCAAGGCGCTGAGGACTGAAGGGATTAACCCCAGGATGGACAACCCATACAGGGCAGAGACAAATATTTCAGCTCTTCTGATTTCAACGTTCATGCTGTTTCCACCACGAAGCTCCACAGGGAGGCAGCTGTGCCATGGTTGAAGGTCACCTGCAGAGGTTTGCATTCCAAGAGAAATTCTGTTTGACATGTGGAGCGCCATCCAGTGGGACCAGGGTGGACACTTGGAAACCAGTCTTTCTCATGTTCACACCACACAGGGCTGTGAGTTTCTCTTTTTTGGCTTTTTTCCCTTCTAGGATGCACCTCCATATTCATTTGAATTTCATTTCCATGGTCAAGGTGGAAACAGTGTAATTTGTATGAAACACTCACTGCACTTCCCTCAAGCAGAGGACCAGCCCACTTAGAGACCAGTTGGAGACTCATGTAGTGTTTCTCAAAGAAGGTCCCAGAATTAGTGGGTGTAGCTCCTTCAGAACCAACTTAGACCTGCTGAGCAAAGTTTCTAGGGGTGAAATGTAAAATTCTGTATTTGAAATCACCCAAGTGATGTCCACTGACGTTGAAATGAACAATTTTAAGATTTGTTGGAGAAGACTTGTTGTAAAATTGTTCAACATCTCTAGCAATTAGAGCAATGCAAGTTAAACTACACTGAGATTCTATCTCACCCCAGTCAGAATGGCAATTACCAAGAATATAAGTAACAATAAATGTTGGCAAGGGCATGGGGGGAAGATACACTCATCCATTGCTGGTGGGAATGCAAATTGGTACAACCACTACAGAAAGCAGTATGGAGATTCCTCAGAAAACTTGGATGGAACCATCATTTGACCCAGCTATCTCATTCCTTGGTATATACCTAAAGGACTTAAAATCAACATACTACCCTGAGCAGTCATATTGATGTTATAGCAGCTCAATTTATAATAACAGAGCTACAGAACCAACCCAGGTGCCGTTCAATAGATGAATGCATAAATAAAATGTGGTAAATATACACCATGGAATATTACTTAGCCATAAAGGAGAATGAAATTATGGCATTTTCTAGTCAATGCATGGAACCAGAGACTATCTTGCTAAGTGAAATAAGCCAGTCCCACAAAACCAAAGGCTAAATATTCTCTCTAATATGTGAATGCTAACACACAATAAGGGATGTGAGGGAAGCATATAAGTTCATTGGATTAGACAAAGGGGAATTAAGGGAATGGAGGGGATGGGAATAGGAAAGACAGTAGAATGAATCAGACATAACTTTCCTCTATGTTCACATATGAACACATCACCAGGGTAACTCCACCTCATGTACAACCACAAAAATGGGATCCGACTTAGAATAAGCCATACCCCATTATGTCAAATCTGTCAAACACACTCTACTGTCATGTATATCTGAAAGGAACAACAACAAAATATTTGTTCACTCTCATTAAATTTAACATTAAAAAAAGTTAAAAAGGAGGGCATGGAGGGATGACAGGGAGTAAATAAAAGAAGATAGGGTGGAAGGAAGAGGGGGAAGGAAAGGGAAATTAAACTCCCAGAAAACCTTTTTTTTTTTTTTTTCCCTACAGCTACAGTTGGAAATCAATGATAAGATGAATGGACGTGGACCAGGGTACACTAAACAAAACAATGGGGGCCATGGTAAGATTTTAAGAGTATGCATATACAAAACTGTTGTGTGTTTATATCAACATTCATCAAGCTGTGATCCAACTTCTATCTCTCCCCGCCCCGCCCTCCCTCTCCTCTCCTCTTCCTGCAGCACTTGACAGGGCATGCAAAGCCTAAAAGGGGAGGTGGCAGCCCTGTGGCTCTGAGTGGCCTTGAGTATTTCTTAGCAATGACATATTTGAAGCTCCCACTTATATTTGTCCCCCACCCCCAAGCTCCTATTTCAAGACCCGTTACATAATTTCTGGAGACCAGTGCACCATGACCGTCCAGGTCCCTCATTCAAACTCGATGAAGAATGCCAAAATAGCAGCATCAGAGAGACAAATTCTCCCCACCTCCAGACCTCTGCAGTGTGAACACAAACTGCACAGCTTACACAGGCAGGAACCCAGCCCCAATCCTTTCACAACCAGTCATGCCCTCCTTGGTTTTCTCATAGCATTTGATCATAATTATAGTTTAGACCATTATATTGTCTTTTGTTGTGAAAAATTCTGCCTCTTCTCTTAGACTGTTAACTCCCTGAGGGTGAAGGTGGTTTTCTGCTTAGAGGTTTAGACCCAGAATGTCCTGCAGAATTTCTCCTCTCTACTGTTAAACAGTTTTTGCTGCATTGATTTGTAGGAACATGGGAAAAGAAAGAACTGCAAGTGTGAAGGGTGATTGGAGTCCATTTCTAGAAGGTTTTGAATGTGAGTTTTTTGGGTATAGAATATATACGACAGCCAAAGATTTTTTTTTGTGTTCACTTACTTTGTGAGTTAAGCAGAGTATGAAGATGTTTTTCCTGTTCTTCCGCAATGACATTGACTTTGATATCTCCCCCTTTCTCTTTCCCCATGTACACATACAACGTGCAAACACACACACACACACACACACACACACACGTACACACACAACACACACACACACAGCTTCATACATTGCTTATTTTTTTCTCTGAATATAACTGGTACATCGGCTAATTAAAGAAAACAGAATATAAATCAAGTACAAAGAATTTGAAAATAACTCCTAATCTCACATGAGAGTCATTAATATGTTAGAATATTTTCCAAAAGATAGTAAATACATAGAATATTGTATCAGATTCACTCCAGAGATTTATTAACAGACATTAAATTAATAAGCCCCTGATGCTATTAATCCTAGAGTGTGTAACAGTATCGGCCAAAAATGAAGCAGCTGGATTTCACATCAGTTTTGCAATGTAGACAGCACTCCCTTGTGATTTAGAAACAAAACATTTATGTAGCACTTATTATACCAAGTGCTGTTCTCAGTGTATTTGAAAAATATTAACACATTTACTACTCACATCTGTATTAGGGAGGCACTTACATTATTTTCATTTTATAGATGGGAAAACTGAGGATTGAATTGGTTTAAGTAATTTACCCAAGTTCACTCTTTAAAAGGCCTGTATTTGTAAGTATTTTTCATCTTCTCTACATATGAACTCCTATTAAAGATGGTATGACAAGAAGCAAATACCTCCCACCAAAGACATCCATGTCCTGGACCCTAGCCCTTTGAATACACTACCTTACATGGCAAAAAGGACTTTTCAAATGTGATTAATTTAAGGATCTTGAGAGAGGAAGATGACCTTGGATCATCCAAGTAGCTCCAGTGTAATCACAATAGTCCTCATAAAAGGGACATTAGAAGTCCAGGTCACAAAGGAGGAGATATTATAATGAAAGGAGTAGAGGTGGGAGTGATTTGGGGTCATGAGTCAGAGAATACAGGCAGAATCCAGAAAATATTAAAAAAAGAATCAGATCATTCCTTAGAGCCTCCAGAATGAATGACATGGCCATTAATACCTTAATTTTTAGCCCTGTCAGACCCTGTTGCAGACTTGGCCTTCAGAATATTAAGATATTAAATCTATGTTGCCTTAAGTCATGAAGTTTGTATTTCTTTGTTACAACATCAATAAGAAACCAATACAGATGGCATCTAGAAGGTATATCCTATATCTTTGAGTTGCCAAGCAGGGCCCTTCTGGTATTATATAAATCATATTTTAAGTGAGAGGATCTCAAACTGTAGTACCAAACCCTACATAAAAGATTTACCCATGTCATTAGGTTTTAGGTACCAACAACTTTCCAGAAGACTTTGAATTTCAGAAGACTCCAAAAGCACAGAATATACACCACCACCTGTTGATGCAGGGGCAAGGAATAAATGTGGACCTGGTTTTGTCCCTTGATTCCTACCCCCTGTTGTATGTACAGAGGAGATTCTAGAAGGTTGAGCCAGTGAAAGGAGGCTTCAGAGAATAATATGCACATGCTGGCATTTAGCCTGGGATGTGGACTGCACTCCTGTCTGAAGAGGGACTGATGGGGAAAGATTTTCAGAAGGATCCTTTAGCAGGGGAGGTGAAGGTGGGTGGGGAGTCTCACTGCCGGCATGATGGGTGAGTCAGAAAGGGGGCTCTTTCAGAGTGAGGAATCTAATGGAGCAGGCTGGAGTGGTGACTGCTCATAAAGTGCAGCAGAGGAGAAGTGGGGTCAGGGATCCTCAGCCAGAGGGTGCTGTGGTGGAAGAGCGGGAGCAGGAGAACTCCCAACAGCCCACAGGGCACCTCAGCAAGGCAGGGGTACGCCTTCAAGCCTCCCATGTTCAGTGCAGGGCCAGCATCCAACTGTACTGATCAGCAGGGCTGCCTCTCCCTCTGGAGGAAGCAGCAAGGAACTAAGAACTAAGTGATAAAGTAACACTTCTGCGTTCATTTAAGGAAACCATCCCAGGCAGATGCAGCCCTTCACCAGAGTAGACAGCGCCCCTAGTGGGGAGAGCTGGACTTCCCGCTCCCTGTGCAGTGTGCACACTATACAACCATGCAGTAGAGAGGCTGGTGAGGCAGCTTTTGCTTCTTTCCTTTCTCACCTTACCCTGACCATTCAGGGACAAATCAAAGGAGTAATGATGATGGAAAAAAGAACAAGGGGCATGGTGGGGAAGCAGTGAGGAAGAAGGTGGCACGTCTCTTTACCCTGCCTGTCCTTCCAAGTTGCTTCCCACCATCCCTCCTTCATTTCTCTCTCTTCCTTTATTTCCTCTCTCTCTCTCTCTCTCTCTCTGTAATATTTAGTCTTAAAACAGAAGTGATCATGTCATCTTCCTCAACATGGGGGAAAGTCTTAATTGTCTGAGATTGGCTTCAGTTTCACATTGAACTGGACATTTTAGTACCTGGAAAACATGGCTTATGCATTGAGACCTGAGAAGTATCCAAAAAACTTTGAGAATACCTTGAGACATAAGCCAGGTGTATGGGAAAGTTTAGTCTATAGGGTGAGTTAAAGGGGTAATAATGGTAAAGGAGTTCCTTTCTACATGTACTTACAGATCAGTGCATTCAATAAGTCATTTTCAAGCACTGTAAACAGTACTCTCTGAACATCCTAGGAAGAGCTCTACCAGAACCTCGTGTGCTGGGGAGAGGCTGGGAGGAGAGGGGCTTCGCAGTTGGGCTCTCTAGGCTCCTTGTTCCTACTGCAGCCAGAGCAGGGCCCCTATCGTTACATTCATTTACCAGATTTCTTTGGGAAACTTCATGAAAATGAAGATTTTCACAGTATGAATGCCAGTTGTATAAGACACAATTTATAATAGCTGCCCATGACCCAATATGCCTCTTATTGTTGCTGACCGTGTACACATTCAGCTGCCCCCACAGGACTGTGTGATTCTTTGAAGAGCAGAGATTCTATTAATCTTTGAGTTTCTATAACAGAGAAGTTCTCTATTTTTTTTTTTTTTTACCAAATGAATGTAAGATTCTTTTCTTACTGGCCCAATGCAATTACAAACTCAATGACAGCTTATTCTCTCTCTTTAGGTAATAAGATATCACTTTGATAGGAAAATGGGGTAAATTTTAATTCTTATATTTAATTGCATGAAGTCAGATCTTTAATCTGTTTCCTCCCCAGATGGAGGATGTGGTCTTAGAAGGGCAGCAAATTAGGCAATGATAACTCATACTGACTCCAAATTCCTCCAAATACTGAGTGTCACTTGTAGCAGGAAATTGGTGATTTGGGGTTGACATCAAGTGGAAAATTGTTTCATGTCAATTGAGGCTGGATGCCTCCATTTTTTTCCTAAGCAGATACAAAATGGTTTGGTGTGCAGGAAACATTTAGTGCTAAGTGAGCTGACATCCCGTTGGCTAAAAGGTCAGAGGTTCAAGAGGAATGTGGGAACCTTAAATGCCAGAGGAAGACCAAAGTTGTCACATCAGATGAAAGCAGCAGGCCTGTCTTTTAGCCTTTAATTCCTGTGGGATGCCTGGGTGGAAGGGAGGCAAGGAGCTCAGTCCCCAAGCTGCTTGTGGAATGTGGTGGAAAGCAGGTGTGGAATTTTGTTCTTGTAATTACTCTCCCTCCAAATTCTCATGCCATTGTGTAATCTGCCCTGGGGTTTGCCACAAACCCACTGTACAGCCTCATGCCAATTTCTTATTTTTATTTCAATGCCTGTTTTCTCATCTGTGGAATATAGGAACTCAAATTGGACCTCTTTGTATAATTTGGGAAATGGGGGGGGGGGCACCAGGGGATGAACCCAGGGTCGATTAACCATTGAGCCACATACCCAGCCCATTTTAGTTTTTATTTTGAGACAGGGTCTTGCTGAGTTGCTTAGGGCCTTGCTAAATTGCGGAGGCTGACTTTGAACTTACGATCTTCTTGCCTTAGCCTCCAGAGCTACTGGGGTTACAGGCATGTGCCACCATGCCTAACTTGCGTATTTTTTTATATATAAATACTGTGCTATGTGCTCAATAAATATCTTATTGAATATTCACTGAAAATAGGGCCTATTCTCTTCAGCTAACAAATGAGAAAACTGTGGCTCAGAGAGACAAACTACTTTTCTCAATGTCACATACCTAGTTTTTGAAACAGCAAGCGTCTACATCTTCTTTGTATAGCTTGTTGTATTTAAGTATTCTCAGTGTTTGGATCTACTCTGTGAGGTAGCTGCATTCATACTTGAGCTGAAGGCATCTTTATTGTTGTTGCTATCATCGTTGTTATTTTCATAGTGGAAAGAATTTGCAGGTAAGAACCTTGCTCCTGGATCCAAACCAACAGCACTATGTACTTTTTCTCCCATCAAGGCCAAAGAGAACCATTGTTCTTTTTCTCATCTCTCTCAAGTGTAGAATAATGTCCCCTGTGATACACATCCTAATACCCAGAACCTGTGAATGGGTTATCTCATACGGCAAAAGAGTCTTTGCCATTGGAATTAAGGTTAAAGTCTTTGAGATGAAGAGATTATCGTGGATTATCTGGATGAACCCAATTTAATGACATGAGACCTCAGGAAGGGACAGAGGTCCAGACAGCTGCAACAATAGGAGAAGTGGCAGGAGATGTGGCAGGTGAGAAGGATCGGACACTATGGTGCTGATTCTGAGAGGTAGGGACTTCTAAGAGGCAAGAGTGGGCCCAACTCATAGCAAATAAAGGGAGATCGAGGTGCTTCAGTACTTGTGTACTAGTCCATATTTTACTGTTGTACTGACACCCTTGGGAATCCCTAACTTCCTAAAGAACAGAGGTTTGTTTAGCTCGTGGTTCTAGAGTTTCAGAGGCATGGTGCTCACCAGTGTGCTTCAGTGAGCAGTTCATGGTAGATGGTGTCGCTTGGTGGGGTTCTTGATGGGAGCAAGAGATCACATCTTGATTTGGGAAGCCAGTGTCTGGGGTCCTGCAATGCCATCTGAGGGCATGTCCCTGGTGACCTAAGGACCTCCCCCTGGGCTCTACCTCTTACAGGTTTACCACCTCCCACCTCCACAAAGGGGACCAAACCATGAAACCTTGGGGGACAAACCACATCCCCACAGCGCACATGAAACTGAATTGGATGCTTGCCTAGCTTCTCCAAAATGGAGATTTTAGCACCTTGAATTTCTACAAGACTTCTGATCTGGAGGCTGTAAAATAACAAACTTGAGTTGTTTTATGTGGCTAAGTTTATAGTAACTTACTACAATAGAAATAGAAAAGTAATGCATCACTTCTAAAATAAAAATATCAAACTAGTCACTGTCAGGAAGGATTCAGAGACAAAAGGACCATAAAGAACAAAAAACAATGCTTACAGAAGAGAAGAATTTCAAGAACTTCCCGAGATTCCCAACCCTCAGGCAACATGGTCCTGAGGGTCCGCTGAAGCCTGTGCTGTAAGAACACTTGCTGCTGGGCAAAGGCTGAGGAAGGACATCCTGCCTCATTTTGGGAACTGATTTAAAATAAAAGTTTAGAAATAAACTCAGAATTCCTGACCAAAGACAAATTAAATGTGACAGGGAATCTCTAAATTGCTTATAATGTCTCCTAGCCTCTTGGGTTGTGACACTGAAGTCGGAATTGAATTACTCTGGATGAGGTTGCCAGACTTGGAGAAGACACACACTGATTAATTCAGTGTTATTCAGGGGGGCAAACAGAGGAGGATTTTCTCTAGTTTGAGGGAAGAAGAAATAACCCATAGGCTCTATGTTTATTGTCAAGTAAACTGCTCTTTGTTGTAAGAGTTTATTGGTTTTGAATCCCAATGTCCATGGGTTTAAGATGGCCAGTGGGTGTCTTCAGAAAGGACAGTACTGTTATTCCTGATACGATGAGCAGTGACCAAGCTCAGACTCTGAGAGCCCAGTGGACCTCCGCCTTACCCAGGGAGGGCTCTGCATTTCTCACTTGGTCCACGTTGCTTCTTTTTACTTCCTCCCCATCTCAATCTGTGAACCATTCTCATCCCTCATGAGGCAGTTCAAAGATACCCTCTCAGAAGCTTATCATGTATCAACTAACTACTTATCACTCTTCAATTTTACCTCTAGCCCAAAATTATCTGGGTGACAAAAGCATAAACTCACAATTCTGTTTGATATCTATGCTTGGAATTTGCAAAATGCACATACCTGAAATGGAAGTATCAACTCCTATCACACCTCCAAAGAATTCTACTCCATATCACCATAGCCCTATCATTTTCTCCTGGATTTCCCTAACTGCTCACACTTATAGAACCCTGTCATCTATTGTCTACATAAAGGCCAGAGATCTTTCTAAAATATAAATCATTAACTGGTCATGGTGGCACTTTCCTGTAACCCCAGTGACTTGGGAGACTGAGGAAGGATAATCACAGGTTTGAAGCCAGACTTAAAAATTTAGTGAGGCCCTAAAAAACTTAATCTCTGTCCTCCCCCACACACACAAAAAAAAGCAGGGGATATGGCTCAGTGTCTAAGCACTTCTGAGTTCAATCCCTTGGCACCAAAAAAAAATTTTTTTAAAATGCAAAAGAAAAAAATAAGATATGTACTCTTCTGTATAAAACTCTTCATGAGGCCTGGGGTTGCTCAGTGATGGAGCACTTACCTATTGTGTGTGAAGCACTGGATTTGATCCTCAGCACCACAAAAAAATAAAAATAAGATAGAGGTATTGTGTCCATCTACAATTAAAAATAATTTAAAAAATAAAACTCTTCATAAATGAATGACACTCCACCAAGCAAAAATTAAGTGATTCCTCCATTTCTTCTACAGAAATTTACATTATTGTCCCTCTAGCCTTAGTATCAAACTCTGTCTCTTTGCAATTTCCATCCATGGGATTGAGGGTCATTTTGGAGACTGTACAGAGGGTTTAGTCTTTTGTCCAAATGACAGATTTCTACATCCTCTTTCTATATTTCTGCATTGGGACATTTTAAGTTGATAGATCTAGCTTATGAGAACAGGAGTCACGTGGGCAGGCCTTATGATATAGATCAGGAAAATCCAACAAAGGTTGGTAAACATGGGCACTCAGGATCAAGCAGAATGGTAGCTGCAGCAAGACACCTGGAATCCAGGCCTCCTGACTCCCAGGCCAGTGCTCTTTCCATGCCACCTCACTTATCCCTGGCCATAAAGACACAAAGTGACAGAGCTTTCATCTTAGTGTGTGACATCACCCCTCAGTTCTAGGAGATCCACATGTCATTTCCTTCACCAAACACTGAGTTCTGCGCTAGTTTCCATTCCAGCTAGACACTGTCTGGAAAACATGAAAGAGTGGAAAGGTTTTACACACCACCAGAACTCCAAGTTGGTCAAGAAGAATGTGTCCAAAGCACTTAGGTTGTCTGGAAAACACACGTAGGGGCTCAAATGTGTGTTTTCATGGAGAAAGAAGGAGGTTTGGAGGTTGGTTTTGGTACCATAGAAATTTGTCCGAAAAGTATAGGAGTGACTTGTGAAATATGAGAATTAGCCCTAGAAAAAAAAATCCCTGCATCGTTGGATCTTTGGTAATAAGAGGACATTGATGTCATACATTTCTTAATGATCACATGATGAGACTGGTGACCATGGGGAAACTTGTTCCGGAAGCTCTAACAGGACACCTGACCATCTCTGATGTTGATCTCTTGTCACCCTTCCTTTGTGTCACTCCACAGTTGTGGAGTCCTGCAGAATGTACCGGGCATGGAAAGGGTGAATAAAGAAAGACCACAAGGAACTTACAGTAGCAGGAGAAATCACGTTCTTGTAGCACATGTCCACACCTCGACCATAAGGATAATAATGGAGGTCTGGACTAGAAATTCAGAGACAGGCCTCAGATTCTGCTCCTACTATCCATAAGCAAATGACCCAAGCTCTGAGCCTCTGATTCCCACTTCTTTGTACTGTAACAGAACCTCAAAGAGCATCCCATGAAACATCTTTTCTTAAAATTGTGACATAAGAAACCTGTGGGAAAATATATTTAAAAGATACTATCACATGCATCACATTTTGTGATTCATGATGAATATTAGCCATCAAAAGCTCTGAGGAGCCCTTTAGCAATGAAAACAATTTTTTCCATGGAAATGCAGGGCCTTCAGAATGCTTTGGGGAAGACTGGATAAAGTCCTATTTTAGTCAACTCTTTCACTGCTACAACCAAAAGATCTGACAAGAACAATTAGAGGAGGACAAGTTTATTTGGGGGCTCATGGTTTCAGAGTTCTCAGTCCGGTGAGGCAGAACATCATGGTGGTAACGTGTGGAGTAGAAAAGCAACTCAGGAGATGGAATCAGAAAACACAGAGACTCTACTCGATAGGAGCAAAATCTATACCCCCAAAGGGACACTCCCATGACCCACTTCCTCCAGTGACACACTGCTTGCCCATACTTACTTCCCAATTCATCCCTCTTAGGGGGTTAATGCACTAATTAGATTAAGATGCTCAAAATCCAATCATTTCACCTCTAAATTTTCTTGCATTTTCTCATACATGAGCTTTCAAATAATCTACTATCTGAACCAAAAAAAGTACTTTTAAACATATCTTTGGGATTTAATCTATGGACCTGGGGAGAATATGCTATACTCTGTGACTGGTAAGAATAAGTTGGAAACATGTACATATACAACATACACATTCCCGACCCATTCTCACCAGTTATAGGATATAGTGTGCAGAACAGAGAGAGAGACAGACACACAGACACACAGACAGAAGAGGAGACAGAGAAAGAGAGACACACAGAGAGAGGACTATGCATAAGAACTGAGACTCTTTCACATGCATTCTGTACTGTGGGTCCCAGATGTTTGATTGAGCCTTCTGGGGTGTACTAACTTCAGCCAAGCCTCCAACTGAACAAAGTTTCCTTATTTATTGACCCTAGTCAATATCATATGGAGCAAAAGAACCAACAACAGATCCAAAAATCATAAATTAGAAAGAAAATCTTTGTTGTTTTCAAACCACTAAGTAATGCAGAAATATTAGATAGTATTAGATAAATGAAAAAAATAGATTAGTGCTACCATAGAAAAAATATAAAATTCATGGTTTCAGCTTCAGGACCAGGCTGTAGCATAGGCCAGAAGGGAGTCAAGGAAACTCTTAGTGGAGAATGGCAAAGAAGTATGGAAATTGTTCTTGGAGGTTGCAAAAAGGGTGACATGTGTTATGAATGTTATTACAATAGCAAAGTGGAAAGTTTCAGAAAAAAATGGAACTAGTGAACTTGTGAATCTTGCTGAGGAAATTTTCATGGGTAATGTTAACTCCATTAATTGGTTATTTTATCTATCTATTAAGTGAAGGGAAAAACAAATTAAGAAAGACCTGTTCCATTTCCAAAAAGAATTTAGAAAAATATTTCCAATCCAGGATTTACAGAGTTGGAAAATAAAACTGTTTATAATCCTCAGCTACTCCAGCTGGCATATAATAAGAAAAGTAAGACATGGCCCCTAGGCAAATATCAAATCCTAGGTACTGGCAGTGACATGTGAGAACAGCATCAAGATCAAATCTAAGGTGTGGTCATGAGACCCATTGTTAGGACATCAGGTAATTTTAAATTGTGGCTATTGAATCTTCCTCAGATAGTACACAGACCTGAGAATCTAAGGTGATTGACCCACAACACCTTGATTCAGAGTCCAAAGTGGACAAGGCTCTGATTTAAAGAGACCTATGATATGGCACTATATTGTTGAGCAGATTATAAGTTGATATACAGAGAGCTGACAAAAAAAATTGTCATTAATGATAGTTGTAATCTATTTATCCTAGTATCTTTCTTAAAAATAATTTTATTGATGTAAAATTTACATACAACAAAATTCATCAATTTTGGTGCGATAATGCTTAACAGAGTGATTATGGATGACATTATAATATGTATATTTTTAAAAGCTAGAAGAAAGCATATTGAGTGTTGACACCAAAAAGAAATGATAAATGTTCATGTTTCATCCATGGACATGGTATATCTCTTCATTTACTCAAGTCTTTAGTATTTTTCAGAATATTTTTTAGCTTTCAGTGTACTCTTGGTATATATTTTAAATATGTCCTTTAAATATCTCATAATTTTATATAATTGTTAATAGTACTTTAAAAGTTAATTTCGGTTGTTTTTTGTTAACTATTTTTTTTGAAAATAATTTGTTGAGATAAAAATCATAAAATATAAAGTTAACAGATTATTTTTTTCATGGTGCTGGAGATTGAACTCAGGGCAATTGAACCTGCTAGGCAAATGCTCTACCACTCACTGAGCTACATCCCAGCACTGAAACTATCAATTTTAAGTTTTAAAATCCAAAAGTATTTAGTACACTCACAATGTCTCACAATCATTACTTCTTCTATCATCTTCTAAAACATTTCCATCGTTTAAAAGTAAAATCCCTTACCCATTAATCAGTTTTTTCCCCTTACATCCTTCTCATAGCCCCCAAAAGTCAGTGCTCTGCTTTCTGACTCTGTGGACTTAACTACTCTGAATATGTATTATGGCTGGTATATTAAATATGACCAAAAGAACTCATGTTGAAGTTTGCTCCTCAATAGACCAAAGTTCAGAGCTGTAGAGGTGGGAAGTGATTAGATCATGAGCATCTGGCCTCATCAATAGATTAATTAATTAAGGAATTCATATTCAGTGGCATTATTTGGAGATAGTGTAAAATGTAGGTGGTGGGGTCTATATGGATGAAGTAGGTCACTGGGAGAGTACCCTGGATGAATATATTTTGCACCATGACCTTTCCTTACTTTCCAAACTCCGCTTTCTGTCTACCATTTTCTTTCCTCTGCCAAACACTTCCACCATGATATTCTGCCTTGCCTCAGTCTCAAAGCAATGGAACCAGCTGATCATGAACTAGAACCTACAGAATTATGAGTCAAAATAAATCTTGCCTTCTCTAATTTGTTTTTCTCTGGTATGTTCTCCCAATTTTGACAAAAAAAAAGATGACTAACACACTACATGACCTTTTGTGTATTTTTTCACTTAGCATAATTTTGGGTTAACCTACATTGTGACATAAATCCATGCTTCATTCTTTATGGATGGGAAGTATTCTATTGTTTGTATAACTTCCAGTGGCACAGATGAATTGGTACCTCATTGTGATTTTGACTTTCATTTCACTGATGACTAATGGGATTGAGCATGTTTTTATTGCTTGTTGGTTGGTTATATATTTTCTATGGAGAGATGTTTATTGACATTCTTTGACTATTTCAAAATGTTATGTTTATTTTTATGAGATTGCACTGTGAGAATTATTTTTATACATTGGATATTAGGCCCTGATCAAATATATGATGTTCAAATGTTTTCCATTATTTCAAGTGGAAATCTAGTTGCCCTAGTATCACTTTCTGAAGAAATTATTCTTTCTCTCTTGAGAGCCCTGTTGAATATCAGATGATCATAGACACTTTATTTATTTATTTATGCATTCATTTGTTTAATTGAATAATTAATTATATTCCATTTGGTCTGTGTGTCTATTCTTACAGTTACACTGTTGTGATTATTGTAGTTTTGTAGTAAGTTTGAAATTAGGGAGTATAAATTCTCCAACATTGTTCTTCTATTTAAAAATTGTCTTGGCTACCTGGGACATGTGCAATTCCATATAAATTTGAGAATTGGTTTTTCCATTTAGTCATTGGAACTTTGATACAGATTGAATTGAATCTGTTGCCTGTTTTGAGTAATATTGATATCCTGACACTATTAAATCTCAGAATCTATAAACAAATGGCATCTGTTGATTTATTTTGCTCTTTAATTTCTTTCACAGATCTTTTGAAGCTTACAGTGTATGGTCTTTCATTTTCTTGGAGAGATTTGATAATAGATATTTTATTCTTCTAGATAGTATAGTAAATGGAATTGTTTTCATGATTTCCATTTTTGGAACATTCATTGATCATATATAGAATGATAATTAAATTTTTGTGGTAGCCTTCTATCCTTAAAAAGGTTACTGAATTAATTTATTAACTTTAGTGGTATCTTTGTGAACTCTTTCAGATTTTCTACACGTAGGATTATGTCATCTGTAAATATGAATATTTTTGTTCACCTTTTACATTTTGAATATCTTTTTGTTTTCCTTGTGTAATTACTCTGGCTAGAGCTTCTAACAAAATTTGGAATAGCAGTGGTGACAGCAGATATTCTTGTTTTTCCCTAACCTTCATGGAAAAGCTTTAAATCCATTTACCATTGAGTATGAGGTAAAAATAAAGATTTTTTTTTGTAATTCATTTTATTATGTCAAGGAAATTCTTTTGTATTCTTATTTTTCAGAATATTTTTATGATGAAATGGCACAGAATATTATGAAATGTTTTTTTTCAGCACCTACTAAATAATTATGTTCTCTTCCTCTTTCTATAAATATAAGCATTTTATTTTCATTGATTTTCATTTTCTTTTCCTTTTTTGGTTTCATTGCACTAAGACTACCAATGCAAAGATAAATGAAAGTTTTGGTATTGAACACATTTGCACTGTGTTCTGTTTTGTGGAAAATATCATGTCTTTCACCATTCATTTTTATTATTGATGTGGTTTTGTAGATGACTAAGACTTTTTAAAGAGTTAATAAGAATGAGATACTAATTAGAATAAGATATGTTCAGTGTTTGTATAATTATTTCAAAATGGATTCTTCTGCCATGTATAACTAAAATGAACCATTAAATAAAAAGTATAGAAAGTAAATGTAGTAAACTTACTTTTATGCATTTATTGAAAGAAATGCATGTTTTCTGAAGTCTAATAAAATGACTGAATACATTGATTGTATCTTTCTTGATAAATTAACTCTGCATTTGGAATTTAAACTCACTTATACAGTATATTTCAGATATTAAAGGATTCAATTTACTAAAAAATTTAAAAGAATTTGCAACTATATTTATAAAGGATGTTGATCAGTAATTTAAATTTTCATAATAATTTTGGCTGTGTTTGTTAAGACTGTTGTCATAGTGAGTTAAGAATTGGATCATCCTATTGTTCTGAAAGAAAGTGTTTTTAAATGATATCATTTCTTTCTTGAACATATAATAAAACTCACCACTGAAGCCAATTTAGACTAAAATTTTCTTCATAGAAAAGATTTTAACTAAAAAATTAATTTATTTGACAGATATAATTGTTCTGTGTATTTATATCTTCTTGAGCTAGTGAGTGGGTTTTCAAAGAATTTTTCTATTTAATCTAAGTTTTCAAATTTATTGATATAACTTGTTCATGATCTAACTATGTATTCCTTTGATATTTTTATAGCTATAACATTTGTAATAATATCCTTTCTATCTTTTTTAACTTTTTTCTTTCTTTCTTTCCTTTTGGTTGTTGCTGCTGTTGTTGTTGGTGGTGGTGGTGTTCTGTATAGAGGTTAATGATTTTTATTGATTTTCAAAAGAGCAAAGTTTTGGTTCTATTAATTTTATCTATTTATTTTTCAGTGCCAATTATTTTTCATCTTTATTTTTTCCTTAATTTAATTTTCTCCCTTTTATTCTTGATTCTTTGGCATGAATTTATAACCAATTTGGAATTTTATCTTATGTCATTCACAAAAATGAACTGGAAATGTATTAAAAATTTACAGTAGAGTTGAAACTCTAAACATTCTAGAAGAAAGAATGAAAGAAAAACTCATTGACATTGTTCTTGGCAATAATTTTCTGATAACACACCCAAAATAACATGCAACAATAGCAGTCAAACAAGTAAGACCATGTCAATCTAAAAAGCTCTGCCCAGCAATGGAAGTAATCAACACAGTAAAGAAACAACCTGCAGATTGGGAGAAAATATTTGTAAACCCCTTCTCTAGTAGAAGACTAATAACAAGAAAATGGTAGAACTCACAACTCTATAGAAAACAAAACAAAACAAAATATAAAACAATAAACAAACATAAAAACAACCTAATTACAAAGTAGAGAATGATATATATAGACATTTTCCAAGTAAGACTTACAAATAGGCTTCAGGTTTGTGAATAGGTATTCAAAATTACTTATCAAAAGGAAAAATTATAAATAAAAAATAAAATAGAATATCATATTACACTTATTAGATTATCTATTAGACCAAAATAGGATAGCCATTTGACGGAAAAGTCAAAACTAGCAAGTAATGCAATGGAGATATTAAGAAAGAGAAACCTGTATGCATTGATGATGGGATTGTGAAATGGTACATCTCCTATGGAAAAGAGAATGGGAAATAAAAAGAAATTTAAAGATAGACTATCGTATGATCCAGAAATCCCAAGCATATATTAAAAGGAAATGAAACCATCAATTCTAATAGATATCTACACTGCCATGTTAGTTAAAACATTGTTCAAAATAGCCAAGATATAGAAATACTGTAGTTACATCTGTAACTACACCTATGTTTGTATCTATGTCTATATAGCTATGTATACTTACTTACATACCTAGCCATCTATGTGTGTATGAGCTTGTATACGTATGTTGTTCATTCTGCTATTTGCCACATGTGGATGGACCCAGTGGACAATATGCTATGTGTAGTGTGCCAGACTCAGAAACGCAAATATTACATAATCTCACTTTGAAGTAAAATGTGAAAAAGATGAATTCATAGAATAGAGTATAGTGGTGGTTGCCAGAGTTTAGGAAGGTAAGGGGAAAATGGGCAGATGTTGGTCAAAGGTACTAACTTTCAGTTAGATGAATAACTAAAATAACAGGCATAGCATGGTGATTTCATTAATAATGTATGGTATACTTGAAGTTTGCTCAAAAATCAGATATTAGGAGGGTCAGAAACAATGAAAAAGGTGTAGTTCTTCAGTATTCTTACCACAATATATACCAAGCAAATATAATTGTTGTATTTTCAGAATGTTTCGTGATTTTCACATATCTTTGGTTGTTGATTTCTAGTGAAAAAAATTTTTTTTTTGGATTTGGGGAACCTAAAAAGTATTATTTCAATAATTTAAAATTAATTGTCATTTATTCTGTAGATTAAAATATTATCTACATTTGGAGAATATTCCACAAAAAGAATGTGCATTCTAATTTTGGGGGACAAATTGGTTTATACATTTTTTTCTCATACCAGAGATTGAGCCCAGAGGGGCTTAACCACTGAGCCACATCACAGCCTCTTTTTATTTTTTATTTTGAGACAGGGTCTTGTTAATTTTTTAGGGACCTGCTAAGTTGCTGAGACTGGCTTTGAACTTGTGATCCTCCAGCATCAGCCTCCCAAGCCTCTGGGATTACAGGTAGGCACTACTGAACCCAGCTATATTTATAAACTATTAGCAGTCAGGTTGGCTTGTGGTGTTAGTCAAAACATTTATGCCCTTACTAATTTTTTGTTGCTTATTTACTTACTCTATCAATGATGAGAAAGCAGTATTGAAATCTCCAATTAGATTTGTAGATTTCTCCATTTCTTTTGTATTTCTTTCAGCTTTTGCTTTATGTATTTTGAAACTTAATACTAGATGCATGCACATTCAAGATTGTTACACCACATTGATTAATCAATCTCTTTACCATTAGGCCTCTCTTCATCCCCTTTTGTAATACCTTATTCTAAATCTTTTTATCCAATATTAATATAGCTTTTCAAGCATTCTTTTAATAAGGTTTTCCTTGTTAAATATATTTTGTTTCCTTTAATTCTAACTTATCTGTGCTTTTATATCAAAACAGTTTTTTGTAGACATCAAAAAACTTACTTTTAGGTTAATAGACTATTTTATTATTCTATTCTATTTATACTAGTAGTTTACTGGCTATTCTTTCTTTTATATATTAGCAGTTGCTCAACCATGAAATATTATACCATTTCATATGTGATTTAACAAATTTATTATATCATGCTTCTATTTTCTCCTTCAATCTTTGCATTATCATTTTCATAATTTTATTTTTATATACCTTATAAATATTAGAATACTGTTTTCTGCAGGCCTTTAGTGGATGAAGACTTTTATCGCCATCATTACTAACCATTATGATCATCTTGACATTTTATGATTAATACTTTTCTTTATCTTTAAAACAGTGAAGAATATTTTTTCATAAGATTATGATAAATTGTCCTTCATAGAATCTGGAACACAACAGGTTTACAATCAAATTTGGATGAATTGAAATACATAGGAAGTGCACATGAATTTCTGTGCTAGGTTCTAAAGGAAATAGAAAAGTCTGTAAGATTGTTAACCTGTGTACATAGGATTGAGTTGGAGTTCTGTTGGAGAACAAAATATCAGAGTATACACAAAATATTTATATGATACCTCAAATTTATTTTCCCATAAATCTTATACAGTGATATAAGGAATGCAATATTAAGGTCAGGCTAAGAGATGTATCTATATAACAAGAATTATTGGGAGTCAAAAGGGGTCAAAGGAGAGAGAGAAATAACTGTGTGTTCTGAAATCATAAAAGCCTTCCTAGAAAGAGGGAGATGCTGATTTAATAGGAAGGTGAGGACTAGAACTTAAAAAAAAAATACAGAAGCAAGGATGTTCAAAATGACTTTGCTTCCCCAAATCTTTCACCTCCCTGAAAGGTCAAACAAATAAAAGGAGTCACTAATCCTGGCTGACTTCAGTTCATAGGTTTCCATCTTTTGCAAGTTTAGAGTGAGATATCAAATGCTTTGCCTCCTTGTATCTTTTCCTTCATGAGAAGTACTTGGTAACCACATATCAGATTCTTGGTAGTGAAGAAGTCCTATGAAGAGGAGACTCTGACTTCTATGTAAGGGATTCACATACTGTAAGATGAAATAGGCTGCAAAAGATTTACACAGAAGCAATATTTTTTTTCTTTTTCCAACAAAGTATATCATAGTAACATGTTTATGTAAATTTTACCTTCAAGATAAAAATCTTGAACAATAAGAAATCTTACAACCCTGGAACTAAACCTGAGAAATGTCATTGGTTCCTCCCTCCTGTAGACTCACAACCGAACACTAAGCTCTGCGTATTGTCCTCTCTACATATCTACTATTGCATTGGGGCTACTTTTATCCCCATAGCATCATCCTGATTCAAAGCACTATCACTTCTTGGGTTAGGGTAAAACCCAAGCAGCCTCACTCCAGATGTATCCACCTGTCCTGCAAAATCCTTTTCAAACCGAAAGTCCAGTGTTTTAAGAAACATGATCCTATTTGACATTCCCTGCATTTATAGGACAAATGCCATTTTTGTTTATCTGTAAATATCTTCTAGATCGTTAATGACCTTATGTTCATATTCTGCCTTCACAGCTTACTAGCTCTATGACTGGGGACAATTACTGAAGTCTTTGAACCACAGATTTCTTAACTATAAAATGTCAACAATAATGTCACTTACATAATAAGGCTGTTATTGGGTTGAGTGGAAAGGTCTTTGGAAGGTTCAGGCACATGGAAAGTATAAAATGAATATTAGCTTTCATTAGTAGAAATAGGAGTGGCACTCATTCTGTGCCATACTGGCTGCATGATTTTAGACATATCACTACTCATCTGGGAGCTTCAGAATTAATGCTATTACTATTAGCTCTTATAATTGGTGCTGGAATTACATAACGAATGCATATAGTTTTAAAAAAATCAAGAAACATTTTACACATGTATAAGTGTGTGTGTATGTGTATATATCTATATATGTGAAGGATTCAATGTCAAATAATAAGATATTTTAACCTACTGTCATGTTTTCACAAAATATTAGAGGATTTGATTTAAAATATTAAATACATATAGGACAAAGTTAAACAATAAAAAAGTAGAAAAAAATAATTTTCAAATCAATATATCTGATAATTTATCAACAATAAATAATTGCAGTCCACTCTGCACAGGTTTAACTGATCAGTTAGTACTCACTCCAAACAACATGGAAAATGACCATCCATCCATCTATACATCTTCCCAGTCATTGATTTGTTTATTTATGTGTTCACCTATTTCTTTCATTTTCATTGACAGCTAAATTTTTTTCATATATTTAATAACTAAAATTTTCTTTTACCAGAAGTTCTTCATAGATTATTTATTACCTATATGCTTTGAAAGCTTTTATCATAGATACAAGAATGAAATATACATAGACAAACTTTTCTCTTCAGGTAGCTCTGAGGTTTCAACGAAGTTTTGAACAAAGAGGTATGAGGAAAATACTTGGGTAGGTATTTCCCCCAGGTTCAGTAAAATGCAAAGAGTGAGCTGAACTACATTTGTGGGCGAAAGAGAGAAGTTTCAAAGGACAAAGAGGATCAACCAACAGAAATGATGAACAGTTTGTATTTGGAGATGCTGGTGCAGACCTAGCTGAATGCAGATCTGAGGAAGTTGGCATCAAAATCTCTTTACTGAGATATCCACCTGGTGACATCAATTTGTATCCTTTAAAAAATGAGCATTTGGTGAGTGGTCAGTGCCTACATCAGAAGGCTACAGTAGAAGGACAGTGGCTGAGAGTGGGTTGTATGAGGAAAATGAGATACTGTGTGCAGTAGGTAATGAAGACAAGACCTTGTAACCCTAATGACAAGGAATTAAGAATTATAATGGCTTCTTAAGAGCCAAGTATATCTGTATTAAGAGCATCTCTAAGAGGTATAATGGATCAAGCTAAAAATATGATTTAAAATATTAAGTTGTTCCATTTTCCAGAAAGAAATGACACATCCCCTTGTATTACTAATCCAAGAAATATTTTGCATAGGCCAGAATTTGAAAGAATGAGAACATTGCAATTATTTTTTAAGAAAATACATACATACACACAAACACATATTTTGCAAAATATTTTTAGAAAGCCTTTGAAGGGTGACCTCGATAAGTTTATTTTAATCTATTTTTTTTCCAGTATGCTATGTGTATTTGACATGATCATTTTCAAACAAAGGGAAAGCTTAGGAAATATAAAGGTCAGGTTCCAAGCAGGATTGAATTTTGATATTTTTCTATAAGGAGTTCAAAGGTAGAACAATATGCAATATCTGGGCAGACAGACAGATAAATGGAGTTAGAGGTGTTCAGGTTTTATAAACCAAACATAGTTCATTCACTCACTTGGTCATCTGACAAATATTTATTAAGCATAATTAAAATAAATATATTTTGTATTTATAGCAACTTGGGTTCCCAACTCTAGGATTTATAAATTATTTGATTTTGGTTGAAATACATATTTTCTCTGATCCCTTCATATTTTTTTCAGAAGTTAGAATAATCATACCTGTCATATAGGATTGTAATAAAGATAAAATGAGATGATTATTACTGGTGCCAATTCAAGAACAAACACATGTGAAATAGTTTGTGCTTATCTTACATGGAGAGAAAGTTTGGATGCAAAAATGGATGAAGTGCTGCTTTATCCTCTAGTGCCACATACTGGGGTTTGAATACTCAGTGGAGAAGGCAAGCTAAATGGCAGGCTTGGGTTGCATCCAAAATTTAGGGTTGAGTTCACTTTATTCTGGGATAAATGCATGCTATGAAGGCTGTTATGGTGTAGATGTGGTGCCCCACAAAGGCTCACATGTGAGACAATGCAAGAAGGTTCAGGGAGAAAATGATTGGGTTATAAGGGCCTTAACCCAATCAGTAAATTAATCCCCTGATAGGGATTGGCTGAGTGGTAACTGAAGTGCCAGGGTGTGGCTGGAGGAGGTGGGAATTGAGTCGTGGCTTTGGGTTATATATTTCTATCTGGTGAGTAGAGTTTCTCTCTGCTTCCTGATCATCATGCTTCCCTCTGCCATACTCTTCCACCATGATGTCCTGCCTCACCTTGAGCCCTGAAGAATGGAGCTGGATTTCTATGGACTAAGACCTCTGAAACAGTGAGCCCCTAAATAAACCTTTCCTCCTCTACAGTTCTTCTGGTCAGGTCCTTTCATCACAGAAGTGAAATAGCTGACCAAAACAAAAGCTGAGGATTGCACATAACCTGCACCCTCTCTACCTGTGCAAAGATATCTGATTGTGAGCTGTCACTCTGCTTAGAATATGTCAGGCCTATGAACATTATCCTTTGAATGTGGAACTCAAATTAAAAGATTGAGAATGCTTGGTTGAAGTGAAGTCGTCCAATTGACATATTTTTATCAAAGTTTTCCCTCCTGTGTCATAGTAACCATATGAACAAGGTTGAGATGTCACTGCAGATGATGGTAGATTGCCATCATCAGATAATAATGTGCTTTTCTCTTGAGCTGAAATATAGCTTCAAGATCTGCTTCAGCATCTTCAGGACACAGTGATTAGGATACTCTAGAATAAATATACTGCACCCTCCAGATAAATATAGATGGGAATGGTAAATAATATTTCTACTTACTGACTAACTTGCATCCAGCGATAGTGACTGAATCATACTGTAGAGAATGATCCTGTCCTAGAACTTAGTTCAGGCTTTTCAACAAAGAGAAACATTAATTATGCCTATTGCTGTATATTTTCAGAGGTCTCAGAAAAATATGATGTTTTTTTATCTTAAACCACTCTCTCAAGCCTAACATCTATACAATTTATTTATTCAAAATAACATTCATAGTGCTAGGTCCACAAAATGATCCTTCAACTCAGTTTAGCAAGAGTAACCATATGAACAAGGAGGAGATGTCACTGCAGAAGCAAAAGCAGTATCGTTAACACTTTGGCGAAGAAGATGAATCACAGGATGCTTCAAGGGACATACCACAGGAAATTTTAGGGAGGGAGGAGTTTATGAGACAGAAGAGAGGGAAAGGGGTAGTATTCTGCACATAGGGATTGTTGAGCAGAGACTAGCAACCGGGATTAGCAAAATATATGAGAGACGCCAGGAAAATCATCTGTGCTGACAGATAAGTGAAAAAGTGGGGATGAAGCTGGGCAAGTAGCCTAAAGCTTACATCACAAGGGCCTTGGCTGTTATGTGAATAAAGAGCCAGGCCACAGAAAATGGGGGGAAACTCAGGACTAATAGGGCAGGGTGGAGACAGAACTAACTTACTTTTTCCCCCATTTAGGTCTAGACCCTCAGAATTTCTCAAAACTTTATAGATCCCTAATTCCATAGTTTTCAGGTTGTATGTCATCACTTGGGTGTTCAATGAAGATACCTAAGGGAGCATGTGGCCAAAAAAAATTGGGCGTCTCTTCTTCAATCACAATTCCAGCTTCATTTACTTTTAGAGTACTGCTTCTCTTTTCTCCTTTCCATACCTCCTTCTTCCCTTTACCATGCCCTTCCTTCTCTTCCATGCAGAACTGAGAAGGACCTCTTCACTTCATCCCAATAAGAGGGACGTGCCATTATATAAGGATATGCCTTAATATCTGCAGGAGTTTGATGCAGAGACAGGAAGTTGCGATGGGAGACAGACCTATTTTCCCTTTCTCTCTATTCGAGAGTCATCTTGCTGCCACGTGTCGAGGTTCCCTTTGAGTATGAAGCCAAGTAGATGGAGGAACATAGGAAATGGAAGCCTGAATCCCTGATGTCAGCTTTTGATCCTTCAACGAGGCATGTTTGACATTGTTGTTCCCCTTAGATTTCCTAGTTATTTAAGACAATATATTTCCCCGTTTTACTTTTAAGCCTGTTTAAATTCAGTGTCTGTCATTAATAATGTAGAGTTTCCAGAAGTATTTATGGATAAGAATTTCATGTATGACTTTATTTAAGGAAAGATTCTTTCTCACTGTTTTTCCTCTGCCAGAATATAAATTTGGGAACCTCTGATCTCATCCAATGTAATCATTTACAGAGGAGGTAACTGAAGCAAAATATGGGATCAGTTCCCAAAGCTACACAGCCAATGCCTGGCAGAGTGGGCACTGAAATGCAAGGCTTGTGGTGTATATAGCTGCTCGTCTCACTCAGACGGATCTGTCCATGTGCACAATGCTACCACCCATCTCCATCCAACATCACAGTGACTTATCAAATGTCAAGAAATAAGATTCCCACACTGGCCAACAGGGAAATGTGTAAGGAAGGAGACTTATGTATCCCTAGCACTGACTTTCCACATTAGCCACACACAAAGATGTATCGAGCAATAGAGGAGGAAAATTTACTCAATCAACCAGACGGTGTGGAAATGACCCTGTAGGATTCCTGGAATCCCTCAGCCCCAACAGGGGCAGCACTGTTTGGACTGTTAGTGGTGCATCATCCTGGTACTGGAGCACCACCTCCTGGTTATGCTCAACGTTTAGTTTACCTTTTCATGTTAAACAAGGTCTGACATTAAACACAAGTTTAGGACTGAAGAGCTAGAAGGACCTTTAGAAAGGACCTAATCCATAATGAAAACCCCAGATTCACTTCTTAGGTCATTTTGTTGTTATTTATCCAGTAGATATGTGTATCTTTTCTCAGTTATCTTGACCATGAAGGGCCAAATTGATACTCTTTTAAACTCACAAAATGAAGTAGGTCTATTTTATGGATGAGGAGGCAGACAACAACAGGAGAAATGTCTTCCTACCACCAGAGAAACCAGTTAAGAGCAGAAATAGCACGAGAACCCAATTGTGCCTGTTCCTTCCCTGCCCAGTGACCAATTCTCTAGTTGAAAAAGTCGAGGATTACTTACAGAAATGAGGGGTCAATTGAAAGAACTGAGTTAAAAAAAAAAACAGGGACAATTGGCAATCTAAGCAGAAGGAGCTGTAGGCTTTCTCTTAATGGCACTTAGCCACTTCACTATGAATCAGCTTCAAAAGTTTCCTGTGCTTGTATTACTTCACTCAAGATTAAAAACCTAAAGAGATGAAGACAGACTGGCTTAGACTGAGACCCTGGCCACAACATAGTAGGAAAGTAAAAGATCTCTGATGGATTGTGCCATCAAGACTTTATAGGAAATACCCCTAGAGAGAGAGGTATCTTCCCATAGGAAATTTGAATGGTATTCCCAAAAGAAAAGGGTAGGGATGCTAGAGAGACAAAAACAACAGATGTCCACTGCAGGAAGGAAGCCAAGGATATTACTCAGGCATTTCCAAATTAGGGTCATGAAGCATCTACTCTTAGGCCAGGGTGTACATTCTCAATTAGATGGATGCCTGCGCTCCAAAGCGCAGAAAGCTACAGATGAACCACCTCTGAATATCTAATGCACCTCTTCTTCACACTGTTTATTGCACTGCTTTTTACTATCCAAAGGAGGGTGGTTCCACTTTCAGTTATCTCAGAATTTGTAAACTAAGTCCTATAACAACATCATGCAAATAAAATCTGAGCCTTGCTTATCATAGAAAATACGCAACATCCCACAGAAGAGCTCAAAAACCATAACTTATAGTATTTTGGTCTCCTCTTCCAAAGGATATCTATCTGTTGTGTATTAGATCCCCTTAGGTCAGAACTTCTCTCCCTTGGCCCTTGACATTTTGGATTGGAGATGATTATTTTGAGAGTTGCTCTGTTCATGGTAGATTTGGATGCATCCCTGGTCTCTAATTCCAAGATGCCAGGGCAGCCCATCAGCTGTGATAAATAAAATGTCCCTAGACTTACCAATTATTTGCGGGGAAGGGGGGCTGGGAGGCAGATTTGGTTTTAGTTGATGGCTACCAGTCTATAGGTTTAGACATGAACCCAAGGATTCCAGAAACCCATTCTACTTTTAACTCACAAGGAGCATTTCATAAGTCAATAGCACTCAGCACTCTTCAGTATAAAGAAAATTTACTGAAAACTGAAGCATTTTTAGGAATATAGAGCAGAGGAGTATGTAAATACTTATTAGGAAAAAAAGAAAGATTAGATAGATGGGATATTTGGATGCTTTATTGGGTGGTTTGGTTTTGTTTTATTCTTAGAATTGGAAACCCGAAATTCACTTCTTAGATCACTTTGTTGCTATTTATCCAGTAGATAGGTGTATCTGCTCAGTTGTTTTGACTATGAAGGGCCAAACTGACACTCTTTTAAACTCACAAATTAAAGTATGTGAGAATAGGACATGGAAAAGAAAAGACATAAAAAAAATATTTGACAGGGTCCACTATTCCCTCCATTTACAGAGACTTATAGGGAGCCTACCGTCACTCCTTCAGAGTCTCTCTGACCTTTTGCTGTGCTCTCCTGTCTCTTCCAGCTGACCACCTTTGCTTATTCAGTCATTGCTTCCTTGTGACTTGAGTTTGGCAGTGACTTAGGAAGGAAACTGCAACATCTTTCTTCAATTCGTAGCCTTGGGGTTTTAGCTACTAACCTAAACTTCCTTCCTTCTGTAGTTTCAAGTTCTAATTTCTAAAAAGGAAAAGTTAGCTCATTATTATTCATGGGGCAGCAACATAGGTAATTGGTCCATGTATCGATTAACTATTTAATTATTATTATTTGTTATTTGTTACAGCGTCTTTAAATATAAAAACCCTACTGGTCTAAACCATAGGAAAACATATTGACTAATGATGTGAAGTCCTAAAGCAGGGCTTCTCCTGAGTCACCTGAGCCCATATTTCACTGATGATGCAGTTGTCCTCCTCACTATCTTGACTATGTTGGTTTTGTTCTAAGCCCTGCTTCCCTTCATTGTCGCTGTCGTCACTGATCTAAGTCTCTCAAACATGGCAACACCTTGGTCTTACGGAAGTTTTTAAGAATGAAGAAACATGTCCCAAACATTCACCAGGAGACCCACTCCTCACATTAACCTTATATTTCACTAACCAGAATTATAAAAGTTCTATGTATAAATCAAATATTGAAGAGAGGAATGAGATTCCTATGATTTCCTTGACTAATCAGGCTTTACTTCTGAGCTAAAAATGGAGTCAAATTTCCTAAGTAATTGTTGCCTGACAAATATCAGAGTGTTTGGCCAAGGGAAAGGTGGAATTGGATGTTGGTGGTAATGAAGTCTGATTCATCTGGCTTCAGGTCGAGTGGCCACTTCTTGGTCCTTTCTTCTGTGGTCAGGGAACATGAGATTCCCACGGCACAACTTTTATTGACTAGCTAACCTATGGATATGTCTGCCCTTGGCTCTGGTGTTCACTCTAATTAAATAACTTGTGGTAAATGATTCAAATGGTGGAAGCAGCAACTTCCTAATGGAGGGACTGTGAGTGTGACAGTTTCCTTCAGATGGGGCTTAGGGAGCTGCTTGTTCCATGATCATGGCCTCAGTATAAAGTGGTTTCTTCCAACTCATCTCATATAGTCCTTATTTTTTCGATTATATGCCATGTCCTATATTGAATATTTGATGTGTGTCAAGCTTTTTGGATACAGAAATGAATAGGACATGGTACAGAAATTGAACAAACCATAGTGGCTAAGCCATAAACTAGAGTCTTCACCAAGGTCTGAGAGTTAAAATCTAGCAATTCTAGCTAGCACAATATGTTACCAATAAAGTGATAAACAGTGGCATTTCTGGATAAAAATAAAATAATTAATTGATTTATAAAAGATGGTGGCATTGCTCAAAATTTCAAGTTCTCATTATCCTAAAAGTAATAATAGGATTACTTCTTAGGCTGAGAGTAGCTCCTAGTGCACTTCCATGTGCAGTTAGCAAAGTCCGTCTCTACATTACCCCTGTGAGTCCCATGGCAGAGATATTTTCATCCCCATCTGAAATAGTGCTAGAGAGGATGTGATTATTGATTTTAGATACCTATTTTACTAGATTGAAGAATATCTAGGAACCTGGAAAAGAAATATTTGAGGTATATCCTTGAGAGTGTTTCCAGAGAAGATTAATTTGTGAGTCTGAGTGGACTAGAAGGGAAGATCAGAGATGTGGACATTGTCCAATCCTGGATCCAGGAGAGGCCAAATGCAGAAGGCAAACTGGTCTCTTCTATGAGAGCTGGGATAGACTATTTTCCTGGTGCCTTGAATTCCAGAATTCCAGGATCCCTGTCCCTTTGGACTTCGGAATTTATACCAGCATCCTTCTATACCCAGATTCTCAGGCCTTCAAACCCAGACTGAGAGTTACATCACAGACTTTCCTGGCTCTGAGGTCTTCAGACTTTGAGCCTTCTTTCAGCATTCCAGGGCCGCCAACTTGTGATAGGAATCCTCAGCCACCATGATTGAATGAACTGTCCCTAATAGATCCTCTCTCATATATCTATATACATATTCTATTGGGGTATCTTTCTAGGAAACTCTAATATAGAGGAAATTAATCCCATGTGACCTAACGTATGTATGAGATAACAAAACTAATAAATGCAAGAATAGGAACTTGAACTCAAGGCCTCTGTTTTCATATCCACTCTTTATTACACCCCATACAATGCCAAAAACCCTATGTTTCCTGCTTTATAGAAGCAAAGTCGTGGCTTATCAAGTAGAACTCATTATGGCACTCACAGCCTGTCTAAGTTAGTCTTAATATTTAAAATTTGATGGTTATAAAATAAACGTACATCAACTTCTCTTAGGAACATATACATTAGATCACACTAAACTAACTTTCATAGGTAGAAATTATGAGGGCCCTGCTATCATAAAAAGAAAAGAATAATCTGTAACTAGCATGCCATCTTTGTATGTATAAATTGTGTTTTAAAGATACTGGGAGAAAGTTTGCTCTGCTAAAGAGGTTAAATATTGCTGCCTGCTGTCCTGTTTACACTGTTAATTTGCTTTCCAAATCCTTTTAGCCAGATAAAGCAAAGGTAAACTTCAGAATAGGCCTTGTACAAATTATCACCAATTCTAAATTAATAAGCTTTTTGCTTTATCTGAGTTGCAGAAAGACTAAACAAATGTGCTGGAATCATAAGCCTTACTATCTGAAGGACCTTTATTCCCCCCCTTTTAGCACCATTTCCTCCCTCAGGAAATTCAGGAGGTCCACCATTTAAATAGTCCAACATTTCAATATGATGTGGACAGCTGAGACTACCTCTGGACTTTCTTTGTTCCATGCAGGGGGTGACTAAGCCTTATTTACTGCTTTCATTTATCATTGAATTTTCCCATTTCCAAACTCCCATTCAACAACTTTAAGCACTAACATCATTGTGTATGATGTCTTCCTTTCTCTACAATTCTATGATTGGAGTAAAATGCTATTGGCTGTGAGAGTGGCATTGCACACAATTTAGAAGAGCAATGAATTGTGCTCTCTCTCCCATCGGAAGGCCCAGGTGAGGACAATTAATTTCTATTTGTATATGATATTTTTACTCCCCTTCATGTCAGGAGGTTGGACCCACTCTTCCCCGTTGATGAATTTGGTAATGGAGAACTCTGGCAACAGACAACCGCTGCTCTAATCTCACATCTGTATCCTCAGGCAAGTCACTTCCCCTCATTAAGGCTTGATCTTTCCATATGTAAAATGAGAGTACCAATGTGATTAAGATCTCTTCAAAATATCAAAATGTTTTACTTCCACTTCGCGAAACTTCATCTAAGCACAGTTCTTTAATTGCTCACATCATCACAATGACTCCAATATTGTTCATGCATTTCCCAGAGCACTTTAGAAAGTCCCAGGAGTAATGGTTATCTGCTCACCCCCAGGCCACAAGCATATAACTTGGTTTATGGCACTTTCTTGCAAAATATCCATAATGTTAAAAAAAATGGTTTTATGACAGAAAGTAGAACAAACCCTTGTACTTGGAAACATTTGCCAGAACAAATGCTTAGTTTTGAAATTTATCTTCACCTTCCACCATGACCAGGCTGAAAGTATATGTTGATGACCTAGGCATTTTTCTTTCCAGTTCCAAAATAATTTACTTCTCACTTTTTACCACCCCATGTTTATCATGTGCATGAGGATTTCAAAACATAATAAAAAACTATGCATGTATTGTTTATTTTCCCTTTCTAAAGAAAATGATAACAACAACAAAAAAGTAATTACAGGCAGATATATTTTATAGAACTGATTTTATCTGTTCTTATTCAACAACAATCAAGAAAACAAGTAACAAGAAAAAGCAAAAAGTAAATAAAGAAAACCCCAAATCAAAATGTTAAATGAATTGACTAACCACCACCATTACCATGACAACCGTAAAAAAAAAAAAAGACAATGTATGGCTTCATTTACCACCTACTTGCAGAGGGCCTTTGATTCCACAGACCCAGGCCAGATCTCCCACCTTCTGGACTTCAGACTTATGCATTTATTGGTAGCTCTGGACAGTCCAGCTGAACATTCCCTAAGCACATCTAACTGAAAATGCTCAAAACTGAATTTCTACCCTAGTACTGTTTCATTAATATTCTTTTTACTTTATTTCACTGAATGGGAGACAAAGTAAAAAATATGGGGCATTATTCTTGACTCCCCTTTCTACTACAAATTTCATGAATCCCTCCTCAAGTCCTTAAACTCCTAAGATTTTCCATCTCTTTCTACTTCCTTCTCCAGTTCCATCATTTGTGTATATGTGTGTGCACTCATGTGTGCATGAGCCTATGTGCACACATTCACCATTATCTTTGCAACTGGTTTCTTCCCATGTGACTACTTGCTAATTAATAGATTCTCCATCCAGTGACTTTAAATGTGAATGAGATTGCTTTGCTCCTCTGCTTATAATGGCTCATTGGTTCCAAATGCCATGGAGTAACGTCTAGGTCATTAATAGTTGTGCAGGTGTAGATGACATTAGCCACCTGATGACACTTCTCCTCTCACTACTACTATGCTCAATGTGCTCCCCCTAGTCCATTGTTATCAATCCCGGTGCACCTAAAAATCATCTACAGACTTTTAGAAACCAAAAACTAAATACATTTCCCTCTCATTCACAAAAAAATGGTGCCTCAGTTGATCATCAATGGTTGTAACAAATCTCCAAGATGATTCTACTGCACAACTAAAATTGGAAACCACTTTTGGACCTACTGCCTTCTCTGGATACCTTCAGTTTCCATGCACCAAGTCTTCTTCTCTGTGAGTTCTGTCTACCAACCATCTTGTTCTCAACTGTACTTCTGTGAGGACTCAGATGGAGACATTAATAAATGTTGAATAAACAGAGACAGGCAGGCAGGTGGGTATTTCAGGATATATGAGAAAGAATAGGAAAGTATACTGAAAAGAACAGAAGGACCTGGGTTTGAACCCTCATCCTGAAAGGCAGTGGAGTGTGTTAGCACTAAGCTATTCAGTGAGAACCTATCTCTAAAAATAAAATACAAAATAGGGCTGGGATGTGGCTCAGTGATCCAGTGCCCCTGAGTTCAATCCTTAATAATCCATAATTCAATAAATGCTGAAATGATTGTGGGGAAAAAGGAACACTTGTACATTGTTGGAAGTGCAGACTAGTACAGCCACGCTGGAAAACAGTATGGACATTCCTTAAAAAACTAGGGATGGAACAACCATACGACCCAGCTATTCCACTCCTTGGTATTTTCCAGAAGATCAGAAATCAGCATACCTCAGCAATATAGCCACCTCAGTGTTTAAAGCAGTACAATGCAGAATAGCTGAATTATGGAATCAACCCAGATGCCCCTCAGTAGATGACGGGGTTAAAAAGTTATGGTAGATACACACAATGGAGTTGTACTCCACCATAAAGCAGAATGAAGTCATGGCATTTGGTGGTAAAGGAATGGAAAAGGAGACTATCGTGCTAAGTGAAATAGGCCGCACTCAGAGAAACTCAAAGGTTGAATGTTTTCTCTCATAAGTGGAAGCTAGAGTAAGATAAAGGAAAGAGTGAGGGAAGACTGGGATAACATAAAGGGAAGATGAGTAGTGTGGAAGAAGGAGATTGTGAGGCAGAGTGGAGGGATGGGAAAGAGGAGACAATGCAAGATGACTTCTTAAAAATCATGCTCTATGAATATGTAAGTACACTATAGGGAATTTCACATTTGTGCATAAGTAAAATGAATCAATAAAATATAAATAAATACATGAACAAAGTGACTTCTAGCAGGGTAGAGGAAGAAAAACCAGGGAGTGGGGATGGAAGGGAAAAAGGGTCAGGAATAGAAGACATCATGAACTGGAACTGAATTCCATTCATGTATAATTTTGGATAATAACTACTATGCATAACTACAAAGCTTGGATAAAAAGATAAATGAATAAAAAATAAATAAAAGGGGGGATGCATATTGATACTAAAGTACACCTGGGTTCAATCCCACTATTAAAAAAAAAACACTAAAAACAAAACAAACAATAATAACAACACAAAGTTCTGCCTTGAAGTTCAAATAGTGGATTCCACAGGAATTATTTGAGTAGTTGTGACTGAGCAGAAGCAGTGATGGAAGGAACTATGATTACTGACACACATTCAATAGATGAGTTGTACAGGACACCATGGAAGAAGAGGGAACACAACTTTCTAGGGTGCTGTGCTAGGCTGTGGCCACTACTTAATTTAATTTTCACAATAATCATTTGTGACAGGTCTTAATTTTCTCTATCTTTAGTAGAATGACTGAGGTCTTGAAAAGAAAACAAACTTAGAAGTTCACAAAGCAAGAGGAAAAACCAGAAATTAAATCCAGGTATGGTCTCTAACCTCTTTTGTTCTATTTGGTTTCCTTTTCCTGAAATCTATATGAGATATGCTTCTAATCAAAGTGGAGTAACAAGGATAACTTATCTTCCCGCCTAAAACAAGGAACACACACACACACACACACACACACACACACACACACACGAGTCTTAAAATACATGTATCAACACTTTTCAAGACACTCGTTATTAAGCAAAAAGATAAGAATTCTTTAAAGTTAGCACAGATATAATATGACTCCTATAATTGCCTCATTTCATTATTTTGATTTTCCCATGCCATAACCAGAGAGATAGAATATGGAGCCCAGTGGACTCTCTGTATTTAGAACACAGAGTGATGAGTCTAGAGAGGACAAAGCATTCAGAATTCATGGGACAAATTCCAGAAAGTAGAGAGGCACACATATAGAAATTTGAAGATATGCAGAGGGTCCCCCGCTAATATTCAGTTAATGACTGAATCATGCTTTCATGAAAGGAAACTATTGGAAACCAGAAAAAAAAAACCCAACTAAAATTATTAGGAATAACAGGGCTCAATGCTCTTTCAAAACCAATGATATTGTATTTTCCCATAAGCTAGACCAGAAAACCTTATTATAGTTGAGGTATTGGGTAGGAAACGTAGAGGCTTCATGCTACAGTAGTGGGGGAAAGTTAACCCTAGTCTGAACATTATCTGGTTTCACCTAATAATTGTTTGAAACAAGACACAAAAGAATCAACGTTTTTCTAACTAGTTTACCTGCCTTTTTAAACAAAGTTCAATAATATTTATAGTTTTACAAATACATCTGGGCCTCAAAAATGAAACATTTATATATTTAGCACCAATGAAAAATTACTAGAAATATGATGAAAAAGGAAAATAGGACACATAAAGAGAACAAAAAATTGATCATCTGAAACTAAAAGAGAGCTGACACAGATGTTAGAGTAACAGGCACAGACATCAAGACAGTAAAAACACATGCATGAAGATCACAATGCTACATATTTGTTTAAAGTAATAAAATTATTGTCTTTAAAAACCTACAAATCTAGAGTTTTGTGTTCAGTGAAAATATTTTTGTAAAGCCAAGGAAAAAAGCATTTTTAGACATATGAAAGCTAAAAAAATTACTATCAATGAATCTTTATCAAAAGAAATGCAAAAGGAATTTCTTGAACCACAAGGAAGGCAATACCAGAGTGGAATATGGATCAACTCAAATAAAATGGGAAACACTGAAAATGGTAAATATGTGGGTAAATATATTCAGTTTTCTTAATGCTTAAACAGATCATTATTTGACCAAAAAGAATAATGCAATGTTCTACCTATGACATAGGTAAAAATGTACACTAAATTAAGAAAGGAGAAAATTGAAGCAGTTCAATATCACTGATGATTTATACATAAGTTAACCACTGAAATAATAAAGAGTTGTAATTAATAAACCAACAATGGAAATAAAATGGGGTCATGAAAATGTTCAAGAATACAAATGAGAGAGACTTAGTTTCTTGATCCAACATGGCAGCAGGAAGGGAATGAGCCACCCTGTGCCCGCGCAGCCAGACCCGCAGACCTCACCTAGTGGGAACACTTCATCTCCAAGAGTGTCAGAGGACCCTGTCCAGCTGCTCTCTGCAAAAATCACCAGCGCTGTGACCCCAGCCTCCGGGGCCTCAGCATTCGAATAGGAGGCCCAGCGTTGAGCAGGACCCAAAGCCCAAAGTTCCAGTCCAGGCAAGACTCAGTGAGCGCCTTAGCAGAACCACCTATCAACACATCTGCAGCTCGCCAAGACTTCACTCTGTTCCCTCACAAGTCACCCAGCTGCTACCTACCCACAGCACAACACCATCACCCTGCCCACCCCCCGTCACCAGGCTCCCCCCACCTCACCAGATACCTAGGTGCTTAAAGCAGACCCCGCCATCTTGACTCAACATTCTCGCCATTTACCTGGGCAGTTCCCAGATCCAATCCCCAGCGGCCAGGTACCAGGTTTCCAATCTTCCTCCTCCCCAGCCGCCATAACCCAACACAGTACTGCCCAACACAGGTGTGCAGTGCCACCAGGAAGCCGCCCTCGGGAGACCTTGGGTGAGAGTTTCCTCAATTGGGAACTGACTGCTAGGGGAGGGGGAGAGACCAGGAACTGGGAAAGCTTCAGGCAAGAGAGGAGATAGCACTGGGCACTCAAGTCCTATGAGCGAGCAGTCCCAAAAAGAGACCCGTGAGGTGCAGTCTTTCTGCAGGGGACTGATGGGTGCCACTCCCTGCATCCAGGCGCCCCATGCCAGGACCAGTATTCCCACCTTGGTTATCTCCACCATCTGGAGGGCAGAGACAGCAGCTTACAACAGACAATGCCACCTACTGGATGAGAAGAGAAGCAGGAAAGATATGGATCTCTAAAGCTAGCTACAACCCTGGTTTCTTCCTGGTTTTTGCTGGTTGGTTGGTTGGTTGGTTTGTGTGTTGGTTTGTTGGTTGTTTTTTTTTTTTTTTTTTTCTCTTCTACCCCTTCATCCTCCAGCCCTCACATCTACAACATATGTGAAACCAAGGACTTTGCATGAAATAGGACTTTGAGGACTGAGTCATCTGAATGATATAATATAGAGGTTTTGTATAGGCCCTTTTTTCCTTCTTCTTTTTATTCTTTCATTTTTCTTCCCCCCTCCAAATTTTACTATTTTAACATCTGTATTTTTTCTAAATACATATGTGTGTTTGTTTTCTGTACTCTACTGTCATCCCACGTACTTGCCTACCCTAAATTACTTCCTGTCTATTCTCTTGCTACTAACCCTCTTCACTAGATTTCTCTTTCACACTTCCTAAGATATATTAACTCTATATCCTCACATCCTACCTCCTCAGCATAGCATCCTATGCCCCACCCCCAGGTTATTGTCCACTGTCAGAAACTGTAAACCTTTTTACAAAACTACTGATTATATTTTAGATAATAATTGAATCCAACATTTCTGTACATTGAGACTAAACTGTAAATGTCTTAATAACAACCAATTGTTCATAGGTGGTATATTGTGGATTTTGGGATCTGTTAACATTGTCCTTCTCCATAAAGGAGACATCTTGGAAATCTACAAGAGCACTACTAACCTATAGAGTACAAACAATAACACCCCAGACCCACAGAGCTGGAAAGGAAGACACAGGAGCAACATGAAAAGACAAGGGAAGAAAGTGCCCCCAACAAATGAAGACACCACATCCTTAGAATCATTGGCAGTCACAGCAGGAGGAATGACAGAGAAGGAATTTAGGATGTACCTGGTTAAAACTTTCTGGAAACTCAAGGAAGAGTGAAGGAACATGAACAAATACTAGAAACAAAAGATCACCTCAACAGGGCGATGGAGGTGCAAAAAAAAAAAAAAAAGAAAGAAATCCTTGAAATGAAATAAATAATAAGCAAAATTAAAAGCTCAAATGAAAGCATCACCAACAGAGTAGACCACTTGGAAGATAGGACATCAGACAATGGAGACAAAATATATAATCTTGAAAAAAATACAGACCACACAGTGATAATGGTAAGAAACCACACGCAGCACATTGAAGAAATATGGTATAGCATAAAAAGACCAAATTTAAAAGAGTTATTGGGATAGAGGAAGGCATAGAGGTCCAGACTAAAGGAATGAACAATCTATTCAATGAAATAATATCCGGAAAATTTCCAAACATGGAGAATGATTGGAAATCCAAATTCAAGAAGCCTACAGGACACCAAGTCTACAAAATCACAACAGATCCACACCAAGACACATTATAATGAAAATGCCCAACATACAGAATAAGGAGAGAATTTTAATAGTCACAAGAGAAAGGAATCAGATTACATATGGGGGGAAACCAGTTAGGATAACAGCAGATTTTTCAACACAGACCCTGTTAGTGAGAAAATCCTGTAACAACATATATCAATCTCTGAAAGAAAATGGGTGCCAACCAAGAATCTTGTATCCAGCAAAATTAAGCTTTAGGTTTGAAGATGAAATAAAAACCTTCCACAATAAACAAAAGTTAAAAGAATTTATAGCTAGAAAATCAACACTACAAAACATTCTTGGAAAAATATTCCATGAAGAGGAAACAAAAAACAACAATAAAAATCAGCAGAGGGAGGTAGTACCCTAAAGGAAAAACTAATCAAAGAAGAAAATAAAGTCAAGTTAAATAACAAAAATAAACAAATATGTCTGGGAATACAAACCATGTTTCAATAGCAACCCTGAATGTTAATGGCTTAAACTCACAAATCAAAAGACATAGACTAGCAGACTGGATTTGTAAAAAAGACCTGACAATATACTGCCCCCAGGAGACTCATCTGATGGGTTAAGACATACACAGACTAAAAGTGAAATGTTGGGACAAATCATACCACTCACATGGACTGCGGAAGCAAGCAGGGGTTTCAATTCTTGTATCAAATAAAGTAGACTTCAAGCCAAAGTTAATCAAAAGGTATAAAGATGGACATTACATACTGCTCAAGGGAACCATACACCAACAAGACAGAACAAACATAAATATATATGCCCCAAATAATGGTACAGCTGTTTAACAAACAAATTCTTCTCAAGTTCAAGAGTCAAATTTATCACAACACAATAATCTTGGGTGACTTTAACACACCTCTCTCACCACTAGATAGATCTTCAAAACAAAATTTGAATACAGAATCTATAGAACTCAATAATACAATCAATAACTTAGACTTAACTGACATATATAGAATATTTCAACCTGCATAAAGTGGATACAGTTTATTCTCAGCAGCACATGGCTCTTTCTCTAAAATAGACCATATACTATGCCACAAAGCAACTCATCAAATACAAAAAAGTAGAGATACTACCATGTATTTTATCAGATCATAATAAAATGAAATTGGAAATAAATTACAAAATAAAAAATAAAAATCACTCCAACACCTGGAGACTAAACAATATGCTACTGAATGAACAATGGGTTGCAGAAAATATCAAAGAGGAGATTAAAAATTCTAAGAGATAAATGGGAACACAGACACAACATATCAAAATCTCTGGGACACTATGAAAGCTGTTCTAAGAGGAAAGTTCATTGGATGGAGTTCATTCCTTAAAAGAAGAAAAAGTCAACAAATAAATGACCTCACTTTACATCTGAAAGCCCTAGAAAAAGAACAAATCAAAAAGCAAAAGCAGTAGAAGGCAAAAAATAATTAAAATTAGAGCTGAAATCAATGAAATGGAAACAGAAGAAACAATTGAAAAACTTGACTAAACAAAAAGTTGGTTCTTTGAAAAAATAAATCAATAAATGGGCCAAGAACATGAAAAGACACTTCTCAGAAGAGGATATTTAATCAATCAACAAATATATGAAAAAATGTTCATCATCTCTAGCAATTAGAGAAATGCAAATCAAAACTATTCTAAGATACCATCTCACTCCAGTCAAAAGGGCAGCGATTATGAAGATGTAATAAAAAGAAAATAAATAGTAACTCATTTTGTAATGATGAATTTAATTTTAACTAAGTCAGTTTTCACTATACATATAAATGCTCTAAATACACAAACTAATGTCAGAGTTTATTATACTCCCTAAAAATATAAGACCCAGGGATATGGTGGGTTTTGCTAATATTTTAAATTTAAAGAAATGAATAGGTTAAAAAGGTAAAAGAAAAACATATACCTTGCTAACACTAGTCAAAAGAATGTTGAGAGGGGGGATAGTAGAGGATAGGAAAGGCAGCAGAATACAACAGACACCAGAATGGCAATATGTAAATCAATGGTTGTGCAACTGATGTGATTCTGCAATCTGTATATGGGGTAAAAATGGGAGCTCATATCCCACTTGAATCAAAGTGTGAAATATGATATATCAAGAACTATGTAATGTTTTGAACAACCTACAATAAAAATTAATTTAAAAAAAAGAATGTTGAAATGGCTTTGTCAATATTAGAATAAGTAGTTTTCAGAGCAAAGCATACTATCAAGGCTCAAATTAGTTCATTCCAAAAAAAGGGGGAAGTTCATTAAGAGGACACAATCCTTAACCTAAGAGTAAACCTTCAATAATTAGGAAGTAAAAATCAATTACATTGTGGCAAAAAGTTGACAAATTTACAATTATAATAAGAGATGCTAATATCCATCTCTACACAAGAATTATTAATTAATGAAGTAGTAGACAGAAAACAAGAATGGTTTAAGAATGGTTTTAAAAGGAATAAAAATATCAACCAACTTGAGTTAACTTTTATAAGTCAATTAAGAACAGCATGATAATTATCCTTTTCAACTTTACACAAAATATTTGTGTGGATACATGTATTCTGAATCATAAAATAAGCCTCTAAGGATTTAAATGGACTTATAAAATTCGGAGTATGTTCTTGAAACAGAATGTAATTATGTTAGAAATCAATAACAGAAAGAGCTCTAAGAAATCAAAAACCATTTAGAAACTAAATAACATACCTCGTAATAATTGTGAGACAAAAAAAGAAAGTTCAAGAAAAATTTGGTATGATGAAAAATGCAAACATAATACATCAAAAATGTTTGAATTTCTGTTAATTCAGTTCTTAGAGGAAACTAATAGCACTAACACTTATATTAACAAAGAAGGAAGATCTCAATGAAATAACTTCATGTTCATCTTTAAAGACTAGTAAAAGAAGACTAAATTAAATCTGAATTAAGTAAGAGAAAAGAAATAACTAAATCAGCATGGAAATCAATAAATTATAAAACAAAAAAGAACAAAAATAAATCCATGAGTCCAATATCTATTTCTTCTGAAATACCAATAAAACCCACAAATGATTACCAAGACTCTAAGACTTATTAGGAGAGTTGGAAGTGGGTGGAGAAATAGGGAGAGAGAGAGAGAATGAATTACCAATCCTGGGAATAAAAAAATTGACCTCACAATCAGAAATGGGAAAATTGACATCACTTCAATGTTTACAGATATTAAAGGATAACAAGGGAATATTATTCTAATTTATTGTGCCAAGAAATTTAACATTCAGAGGAAATGGAAAAATCTTCTAAAACCTTCCAATTTCCATTCAAGAAGTAACAGACTTATTAAATAGCACTATATCTAATAAATAAATTAAATTTGTAGTTAAATAACCACATAAAAAATTCCGGTCTTAAATAGTTTCACTTGTTAATTCTACCAAATATTTACTGGGAAAAATAATATCATTTATACAGTGTTTTTCAGGAAATTGTAGCAGATGCTCAACCCATTCTATGAGACCAGTAGTACTTTTCTATCAAACCTAGATTTAAAATATTATAGTAATAAAAGAAAGTAAACTGAAGACCCAGGATCCCTTATAAATATAGGTGTAAAGTTAGAATAGAATAAGCAATATATAACAATATATAACAAATATAATCTATAAGGATCAAGTGAGTCTTCCAAGGAATGCATGATTTCTTTAATATTTAAAAATAAATAACATAATTCTCCATATTACATTAATTTTGCTAATAGGCTAAACCATGATATCTTAATAGATGCAGAAAAAAACACTGGTAAATTCCAATATCCATTCATAATCAAAATGCTAAGTAAACTCTGAATAGAATGGAATTTTATCCATCTGATAAAGAGCCTCTATTTAAGACAAGAGCAACCAAATATAACATTGTACTACACAGTTAAAGCCTAAACAGTTCCCCCTAAAAGATCTGGATTAAGACAAGCCTGGTCTCACCACTCATTTTTAATATTATACTGAAATTTATAGCCAACATAATATAACAAAGAGAAAAAAATATGATAAAGACTTCTAGAGTAGAAAGGGAGAAGTGCTTTAACCTGCAGATGCTATGAAAATCTTTTCTTCCCAAAACTAAAGCAAAACCTAGACAATAATGAGTTTAGCAAGTTTCAAGATACAAAAATTATGTTAATTACATTTTATATTTATACATTATCAAAAATTATCAAAAAGTAAATTAAAGAAATAATAGCCTTTTACAATAACATCAACATAAAAAATAGGGATAAAACTAACAAAAGATCTGCTTTTAATTTCACAACATGGATGAGAGAAATTAAAATTCAAAAAGTAAAAATACACTGCACTAAGAATCAACAAGTCAGTATTATTAAGATATCAGTTCAAAATGCTATAGATCAAATTGATGTAAAATTTGGAGACAAATCTATTGGTATGAATTTTAATAAAAGAATGATTTCTAAAAAATATTTTAACTTATAGAAATTGGAGAAAAGATATTAAATTCCTTCACTTTGTCATTAATATTAACTTTAGAATGTCATTTAAGAGATGTTTTCTTAAAGGTTTAATATTTAAATGACCAAAAATATGAGCTGTAGAAGTTTGCCCCCAAATCTGTTTTCATTAATAGGAATAACTTTTTAAATTGTTACAGTTGTTGAAGTCAGCTTGGACTACTTTAGAGAATTCAAAATCATATTAGAAAAAACAAGTATTGTAAACTGTTAATAACTGTTAAAATGTCTTTGAACTTTTATATGTTTGAAATTTTTCATAGTACTACCACCTGAGAAAATTCTGGAATCTCTTAGTAATTATTGTGAATTCTTGGGAAAATCCAGGACCTTTTCCCATCCCCAAGAGATCCATCTTGAGGAAGACACAGTTGTTCAAGAATGATGGAATCACAGTTCTATCATATGAAGAATACTTGGGATTTTTTTTCCACTTCTTTTTAAATCATCTATAGCTCATTTCTACATCCCAGGCTGGAGAAGTGACCACTGCCTGATCTCCTGCACTACCTTCCCACTCCCATTTAGAAAACACAACAAAAACAAAATAACGACTCTGCCAGGAGCTGTGTTGAAGGTTTCCATGTTTGAATTTATTTAATTCTTAACTTGGTCCATGTTCAACTCGGGGTTCTCTGAGTTCTAAAACCAAAAAGATATTGTCTGTCTTAAGGAATGGGCTCATGAGGTTACAGAGGCTGGCAAGTTCTGCTGAGTGGGTCCAAGATCGAGACCCAGTAAAACTGAAGGTTTAGCTTTAGTCTCCAAATGCCGAGAATAAGGAGAGCCAATGGTGTCGTTCCAGTCCAATGCTAACAGGCTCAGGTCGCAAGAAGAGCTGATGTTTCAGATCCAATGTGAAGGGAAGGAAAAGTAGGTATCTCTGTTCACAACTGACATCTGACAGAAAGAGTTTTCCCTTACTTGGGGAGAGTAGGTATATGAGTGTTCAGTTAAAACTGAATAGAAAATTAAAACCATCCAATTTCCAGGTCTACCAATGGGTAAAAACCTCAGGAATAGAGGTTTAATCATCCCACCAGGTAGAGCTGTAACCACCTGGGATGCTTGCTGAAGGTAAAATGATACAGAATGAGTAGCAGACAAATGTTCCATCCAAGCCTTCAAACAATTGAGTGAAGCCCACATACATTAGGAGGTCAACCTGCTTTACTTCAGTCTGCTGATTTAGATGTTAATTTAAAAGGATGGTAAATAACCTCAAAATTTCATCCCTTGTCAATTTGGCACACATATTTGTCTCCTTAAATGAAACTTGATTTTCAAGTAAAAATAATAGCAAAGTCACAGTGACAGCTAACCTGCTAAGCCTATTCTGTGTACAACTGAAAACACACTTTCCCTAGAAGTGGGAGTAAATTACATAAATGATGTTTGCTCTTTTTTTCATCACACTCTAACATAATAATATAACAAAAATTTAAAAGATTTAAATTCTATAGTATAAAGCTAATAAATCTTATGTTACATCCCAAGGGAATAGGAAAGGGATAAAAACAGAGATGTTGTCTTGATATGTGTTTTACATGCATAAACATATTAGCAACAAAGCAAAGAGGAAGTGCTCATGATAACAACAGCTTCAACCCCATAAATGGTCACATGGACATAGTTGATATTGTCACTGGTGTTTATAATGATATATTGGTCTGTTACTCATTCTATATTACTTTACCTTCAGCAGGAACCCCAGGTGGTTACAGCTGTTCCTGGTGGAATGATTAAACCTCTCTATTCCTGAGGTTTTTACCCATTGGTAGACCTGAAAATTGGATTGTTGTAATTTTCTATTGATGTTAATCACAGGCCACCATAATACTAGGAGACAATCCAAGGAATCTCCTGTATTCTAGGCATACTCTTCCTTATTTCCATTATGAAATGTAGTCAATTTATTCTTGGTGATCAGCATTAATTACTTCAGCCAATGTGGTGACTCTCTTTTGACTCAAAGGCAAGACAGTGGCTGAACAGTGCCTTAACTGCTAGTTTAATGGAATCATTGTTATATATCCTGGTGAAAGAATTCCTCCCTCTGGAACTAGGACTTCCAGGCAAGCAGAGCAAAAGGACATGGCAATACTCTCTCATTAAGAGTAATAGTGAATGAAACTGCTCCCATTCTCACACTTTGATGCTAGACCTGTAAATTCTAGCTATTGGAGAGACAGCAGCATATAGCCAATACTGATGTAGAACATATATGGCTTTATAGAGAATCTTGTCCCAGCCCTGCAAGGTATTATAACTTATCTAGCACCATAACTGTTTTCAAAAGACTATTCTACCATTTTATCAAACCAGTGGCTTTTAGATAATCAGTGTACATGGTAAGACCAGTGCATTCCACAAGGATGGAACCATTGCCACACTTCTTTTGCAGTGAAGTGAGTTCCTTGATCAAAAATGGTATCGTGAAATACATTGAGGGTGGATAAGGCATTCTCCAAGTCCACAGAGGGTAGTTTTGGCAGAAGCACTACATGCCAGGAAGACAGATCAGTATCCAGAGTAAGTTTCTACTCCAGTATGACAAAATACTCCCTTTTCATGGTGGAAGCAGTCCAATGTAATCAACCTGTCACCAGGCAGCAGCCTGATCACCCTGAGGAACAATGCCATATTGAGGCTCAGTGTCATTCTCTGATCCTGGTACATTGAGCATTCGGCAGGATCCATAGCCAGGTCAGCCTTGGAGAATGGAAATCTATGATTACCTCCATCCTTACCACCATAGCCACTTTGTTCATGATCCCATTGGTGATGACAGAAGTGGGGAAAGAAGCTGACCAGTACCCATGCAATGGGCCATGGTATTCACATGATTAACAGAATTCTCCTTTAATGAGGTCATCCTTTTGTTACCCATTTTTCCCCATTCAGAGAAGTCTACCTACATACATCTTCTTCAAATTTCCTTGTCACAAATTTTCCATTCATGTTCCTGTTATATCCATAACAATCCACCCAAACCACTGACCAGAGCCCATGGATTAGTATATAATTATATATACATTTAGACATTTATCTTTCTTAGCAATGTGACTAACCAGGCACATTTCTCAAAATTCTTCTCACTGGGAAAATTTTGATTTACCCATATTCTCCAGTATGTCACAGAAAGGAGCTGTAGGTTCTGAATATCTTTGTGTTGGGATTGGGTCTGCCTAATAAGCAGAACAATCTGTAAAACAGGCTCAAGTCACCTCTTCTTCTGTCCAGTTGTCTTAGGGAAATTCCCATGAGACCTTAGGTGCAGAAGTTGAGAGAAGCAGGAGTGGAACTATAAAAATTTGAGCCACTTTTTCATGTAATATACTTGTGGCTTCAGAGTCTGCTAGGGCTCAATCACATACATACCACTCCCTTTTAATGATGAAGTACTGCTTTGCATGCCCAACTTTTTGATTTGGTAGGTCAAATAAAATCCAGTTCATGATGGGCAGCTAGGTTGTGTGGTAATTTGGTGGTCCCTGGGTAAGTCTCTCCTAAGGCCCAGTAACAGCCACAGAGCTGAGAATATCCCGAGAATATGTGTTATGATTTACTTCTAGAAGCCTGACAAAGATTCCAAATAGTATCCTTATCGGCTACGAACAAATCAAGAACAATTGGATCTGCTGTACTATGTGACAACATAGCAGATCATCTTGCATAGCAGTCTTGGCTACAAAGCACATACTTATTCTGGGCTCCACATAAACTAGCATCCTCATGAATCCTAGTCTGGCAAATGAGTAGAAATAATGCACCTAAATGAGGAAATGTCACTGAGGCAAAATGCCCCTGAATTTTGTTGCATTTATTTCTCACCCTCTATCATGCAAATGTCTTACCAACAAATCTGGAAGAGTCTCTACTTCTTGCTTACTATGTCCACATAGCGTCATGTTGTCAATGTAATGGATCACTGAGACATCTTGTGGAAGGGGAAAGGTGGTAAAGATACCTGCAATGTAAATTATAACATGGTTGGACAGTTGACAAATCTTCAGAGTAGGACAGAGAAGACATATTGCTGGGTTTCCACATGAAAGCAAAATGATTTGTGTGGCCTTTAATAATAGGCATGAAAGAAGATGAATATAAAAGTTTCTAAGACCCAGAGCTGCATATCAGGTGCCAGAGATGTGTTAATTTGCTCAAGTACTAATACCAGACATGGTATGCTGCCTGCAGGAGTAAACACCTGAGGCTTAACATTAGTCCATTGTCATCCACCAATATCCATCTGTCTTACACACATGTCAAATAAGCAAGTTGAATGGGGATGTGTTGGAAATCACTAACCCTGCATCTTTTAGTCAGTGGTGTCACTAATCTCCGAAATCTCTCCAGGCATGCTATTTTGTTTTCAGTTTACTCTTTCCTGGGTGTATAGTTCTACTTACTTCCACTTGACCTTTTCTACCATCCTCCCTCTCATTCCACAGGTCAGAAGACTGGTGTGGGGAGTCTGCCAGTTTGTGGGTACATCTATTCACCTATTTATATATTCTGGAACTGAAGTTACAGAACCACAGGATGAATGAAGGGACACACTGGACTCACTGTGAGACAGACCTGAGCTAACTCTATTGATCTGCTGATCTCCCTAAATCCCTACTCTGACTGGTGGGTCATAGTTAGGTTTTGGGTCTCCAGGAATTTGTGTCAGTTCAGAGCCAGGGTGTTGTGGTCTCTGAAAGGTCTGATTATTTCCTATTTCTCAACCTTTGGGGCTTCCATTTAGCATTTTTTTCACTCTACTTGTCCTCAGGGAACCATAGATCCCTTTGAGGAAGATTATAAGGAAGATCAAGTTTACACATTTTGGAAATGTTCTTAGGGCCTTCGTCAAGGGGATTCATCTTCCCCTTTATTCAAGGACTCATATCTGCAAATTAGATCAAGTCTCAAAATGTACTGAGGAGCTGTGACTCTCTCTATTTATGAATTAGCTTAGACATTTGTTCACTTGGCCTAGAAGTTTTCTGCTTGTACAGAATCAAGTAACCATGTAGTATACTAACTATCTAGAAATACCCTGATCAGCTGCCGCCACAATAGTCTTTGAGAGTCAGACCCTTCTGATTGCTGCTTTGACTCTGCTGTCCATTATAGTCTCTAAATCTACTTGCCTTGGTAGATTAGTGCTTCTCCTGCCAACCTAACATCCAATCACTCCTACTACATTTAGTTTTCCCAGTTCAGTGACTGTATAAGGTCTGGCTTATAGAGAGGAGCCATAACGCAGCTCTTCAAGAACGTGAGGCCTCCCCTCAATAATTTGTTTCTAACAGTTATGGTGAAAGGTGTGTCTTTAGAACCTTCCCACAGTGAGTGAGCTGGCCTTAAACAACAAGATCACTCTAAATTTCTGTTTTCCCTAAGCCTTCAAATCACTTCCTCCTCATTAATCCAAAGCAGACCTGGCACCTCTAACTTGCTCTTGGTCCATGCTTTATTTAACCAACCGTTATATCTCTTTCTATTTCACTCAATACTGATGCAGAATCTCTGCTTAGTGGGCCAATATGTTCCTTCCACCTTTCTGTACATCCTTAACAGCTATTCCCACTCATATTTCCTGAATTTCTAAGTAAATAAGAAAATTAAAGTAGTTCTTTTAAAATTTTTATTGGTGCATTACAAGTATTCATAATAGCAGAACTCATTGTTGCACATAATTCCTTTGAAATATAGCACACATTTTCATGGGTCACATCTATAGATGCCTGCTGGAACTTGGGTCTTGTTATAAGGCTAGAGGCAAAGAGAAACAGTATGTGTGAATACTACAGGGAATCATTATTGCCTTGCAAGGTGATTGATTCAAGGGAATGCATTTTCTCAGGCAATCTATAGTTAATTACTTCACACAGAAGTAGAGAGTTTGCTTCCACTGTGAGTAGAGGGAATCATTCTAACTGAAAATAAACAAATCTTCAAAATTAAGGGAATTGTTGTTTCAGATTCATCAGGGTCTTCCCAAACATCCCCATTTCAACTTTTAGGATCCCATTCCTTCATAATTAATGCCCTTACTTCAACAGTAGACACACCATGAAGCTGGGGGTTCAAGTAGTGTTTTTTTTTTAATAATTGTTTTTTATTTGTACATGACAGTAGGCTGGATTTTGACACATCATACATAAGTGGAGTATAACTTCTCATTTTGATTGGACATGATGTAGAGATACACAGGTCATATAATTATATATGTGCATGGGGTCATAATGTCCAATTTATACTACTGTCCTTCTTACCCCCATACCCCTTTCCCTCCCTTCAGACCCCTCTGTCTAATTCAAAATACCTCTATTCTTCCCTAGACAACCCCCCTCCCATTTTGAATTAGCATCCACATTATCAGAGAAAACATTTGGCCTTTGGTTCTTTGGGATTGGCTTGTTTTGCTTAGCATGATATTCTCCAGCTCTATTCATTTACTGGCAAATGTCATAATTTCATTTTTCTTTAAGGCTAAATAATATTCCATTGTGTATGTATACCACTTTTTCTTTATTCATTCTTATGTTGAAGGGCATCTTGGTTGGTTCCATAGTTTAGTAATTGTGAATCGTGCTTTTATAAACATTGATGTGGCTGCATCACTGTAGTATGTTAATGTTAAGTCCTTTGGGATAACTGGGTCAAATGGTGGTTCCATTCCAGGTTTTCTGAGGAATCTCCAAACTGCTTTCCATAGCAGTTGCACCAATTTGTAGCCCCACCAGCAATGTTTTTGTTTTATTAGGTCAATTGAAGTCTAAGATTCTGAATTGTGTCCACATAGGAGCTTTCAGTAAATTTATGTGGCAACTGAGCTGGGAGTTGAACTCAACTTTTTTTCTTTTTCCACTTCATCAAGCAACATTAGAAATAACCAGCCAATTTTATTGTGTTCATTATTTTGACAACATTTAAAAACTATTATATAAAGTCATGAAAATACTTATAAAATTCTTACAGGTGGTTGGTTAGTAGTATCCAATGGTGATATTTTGAACATTTCTATTGTCAGATCAATTCTCTCTTTACTACTGAAAATGGAGTTACTAGCATCTTTGTGTCTAATTAGATTAGACAGCCATTTCCAGACACTACAGAACCAATTTAAACACTTATCCTTTAAGTTCCATTCCTCTAGGACCAAAATATGAATTTGTCAGGGTTCTCCATAGAAACAGAATAAATAGCATGTGTATTTTGAGAAACAGAATGAATAAAGATTTTGCTTACCTGATTCTGGGGGATAGCAAGTCTCAAGATGTGTGTGGTAAGCAAGCAAGCTGGATGGAAATTAATGAGAGCCAATAGTTTATTTGCAGTCTGAGTCTAAAGTTAGGAGAACAGGAAAGTAAATGATTTAGTGTGAAGCCTGACAGATTTGATACCCAAGAAGAGCCAGTGTTCTAGTTAGGAAGGCTAGCTGGGTACTCCATGGCTCAGTCAAGTTGACGCATAAAATCAACCATCATGGTATTACCAAATCTGGGAGCAAAGACTTCACCATGACAAAACCATGACTCTGCGAAGATGTAATGTTGGAGAAGAAACTTAAATGCTATGGCAAAAAGACCACAAGAGTTGTGGAAAGATCCTTTCCTTCAGTTACCTAAGAAAAAGCAGTACCGATAACATGAATCTGAGAATGCACTACAAGCTTTAGGAAGAGCAAAGATGTTAAGATACTTATACAGGAATGAGGAGGGGGGAAGTAGTGATTAAAGAGGTTGAAAAGGTAACCAGAAGTCAGATCATGCAAGGCCTGACCTAAAAGGCAGGCATATGGTTTATATTCAATTTGTGACACGTAATCACTAGAAGAATTTGAGGAGGGAATTTACACGAGGTGCTTTGAGAAAATCCATAAGTGCAGAGAACAGAATAAAAATGAAGTTCACTTGAGAGCCTGATTCATATCCTTGAAGCATGAATACAAAACGTACAGTCACTGGAGAACTGCTGTGTGCATCCCGGTTTGAATGCTGCTCGCCATGTGGTCAGTTTCCTCTCTCAAGGTACACCTTGCTTCTTGGTTCTTGGTTCTGGAGTGAAATGTGGAACCTGGCATACATCAAGGTCATCGACCACCCTGATCTCAGAGGGCAGTTATTACCCTCAGGATTTCCTTTGCAACATCATAAGCTGTAGGCTCGTTAGACTCAAAAATATGTGAACCACTACCACAAGTCAACTTTGATTTAAAGCAAAGGAGCTGGCATTACTTGGAGGTGAGGTCACTGGAATCAGAGCCGTGATGAAGTTTCTCAGAAAGAAAACATTGTGCTGTGTTGGTGTCTCCCTCACATTCCTCCTTCCCTCTCGCCTCACTTCCCACCACATGTGGGTTGGCTGTTCCTAAAGTCCCAGGGATTGAACAGAAATCATTGAACTTGGAGCATATCAAAGAGTTTACATAAAACCAAGTGAAGTCCCCTAACGCTGGGCACCATTTTCCGAGGAAAAATAACTTTAACCTTGATGGAAGAAGGAGACTGTGAGAATGAGCTACTTTAGTCTGTTGTAGAAAACAACACTTGGTGTGTGTTTGAAGAACTCACTACATAATAAAGAGGCTGATTCTCCAGCTGTGAGTCAGAGTCTGGCTGATATAAAACTATGAAGGAAAAATCCCCTGGAGGCTTATACACAGGCAAAGTTTCCAGGATTGTGACCCATCAACAAAGGTTGGGATCAGAGAGTCTGGCTACCTGGCTTGCAGGATCAGCCCATCCATAGAAGTCATTCACGCCTGAAGTGATTAATGTTTTGCTTTGGTGTCATTTTCCCCTTCTGTAAAGTTGGGGTAATAATATATTTCTGCTATAAGGTTAATGTGAGGATCAGGGGTTATAATCGATGGGATAGCACTTTGTAATTTCCCAAAGTTATTATCACTATGAATTTGTTTCACTCTCATATTAGTTGGAAATATACATGCATACATATATATGGGTGTTCATATATATATGTATGTATATACACACATATCTACATATATCTATATTGTTTATGTATATATATGTACATACATATATGTGTGTGTGTGTGTGTGTGTACATATGTATTAGTTGAATATATATGAATATATATATGACTCACTCTGTGTCTGTCCCTGCTCTAGATCTGGGGATGGAACTATAATGGAGTACCAAGTGAAGATTAAAGAAAACTTAAAATCATGTTGTTTTTTAAAGGAGAAATATTAATGCTTTTAAAGGTATACACAGTTTCCTAAAGTTAAATCTCAACACAGGAGGTAATTATTAACTATCTATCCAAAATTCCTTTCTGCTCTTGTCTATTGATCTTATAAGATGCTATCATATGACATCCACACAAATGCTGGGGAAAAAAGCACAGGGGTCATCTTTGATTCCTCTCTCCTAAGCCCTTCCCCACCCATCCCCTGAGTGAGTCTCCAGTAGATGTCTTGGACTTCCCTTCCCTGCCAGTTCTGCTGTCACACAGATGCAACCTTCCTCTTCTCCTACCTTGCCCATCAAAAGAGTTTAACGGACTGTTTTCTCTACTTCCGCTATTATCATCTTCTCTATGTTTTCTCCAAAGCAGTCAAAGGGATCTTTTAAAAACACCACCCCATTGGTCTGCTAAAGCATCTAATTGCCTGGGATTCACACCCTTTATCATCGTCCAGCGTGGCCTACGTGATTTGACCTGTCTCCACTCCCAGCACAGCTGATACCTCTCTGTAAGAGTTCACTCTGTTCTCGCCACACTGGAATTCATACTGTTCTTCAAGAGAAGTGTGCTGCTGCGTGGAGGTGTTCCAGTAGTTTTATTGCCTTTGCCTGAAGAGCTCTGATCCCAGATCCTGCACGGCTTCCTCCTCCTCCATCAGGTCCCAGTCAAAGACCTACCTTCCAATGTAACAACCACCAGCCTGGTCACTTTCTTAGCATGCTGCCTTTTGTCTTCATAGCATTTAGCCTTCTGTGCAACTATCTTCCCCACTTGTTTACATCTTTGTTGTCTATATGAGAACCAAGTCTTCTTTATCTGTCCAGTTGAGCACTGTACCTGGCTGCTGCACTCCTGGGACACACACAAGGAACAGCACTTACTCCACAATCAAAACCTTTAGAGTGGTTTGATCCTTGATACAAGTCAAGGTTAATGCAACCTTTTTTCCCTCTTTTCATTGCAAGTCAAGGGTAATGAAAAGAGGGAACTTGTCCTTTCTTCATTCCAATGCTTTCTTATCTCAGATCTCATCTTTTATTCTAAAAAAATCATTTTATAATTGCCATTTGGGTACAAATGCTAAATAAAGTCACAAAATCCTACCCCTATTTATGTAAGAAGGTCTGAGTTGAATGAAAGAAACTAAAGTAAATTCTTCAGATTGAAATGTGCTCTGTTTGGTTATATAAATTATGAGTCTTTTTAAAAAAATATATCATGCCACAGAAAATTGCTTTGAGAGGGTAAAAAACATTTTTTCCCAATAAATATGGGTTTTTACTGATCCAGGGCTATGAATTGTGGCATGTTCTTATGGAATGAGGATGATCTTCACATGGAGGAAAGAAAATAGATGAAAAGAAATAAGTAGGCGCTAGGGTTGTAGCTCAGTGGTAGAGCGCTTGTCTCGCATGTGTGAGGCACTGGGTTCAATCCTCAGCACCACATAAACAATAAATAAATAAAATAAAGGTATTGTGTCCATCCATAAATTTTCTTTAAATAATTAAAAATAAGAAAGAAGTGGAGTTGTGTAAATAATATAAGAATCATCATTCAATCTGGTAGTAAGTTTATTTTTAAAAAGAGAACTGAACAGAATTCAGTATTACAGCACAGACCAAATGCCACCAATCGGTATTATTTACCAAAGCACAGAAATATACCAAACAGCCAGGCACAGTGGCGCATGCAGGTAATCCCAGTGGCCTGGGAGGCTGAAGTAGGAGGATTTCAAGTTGAAAGCCAGCCTCAGCAACTTAGTGAGACTGTCTCAAAATAAAAATATAAAAAGGGCTGGGATGTGGCTCAGTTGTTAAGCACCCCTGGGTACAATCTCTGCTAACAAAAAGAAAAAGAAGAGAAAAGAAATGTACCAAACAATGAAGATCTTCTACTCTCAATAATGTGATATGCCCCCCACCTTATGGGTGAGTGAGAGGTTTTCTCTGCAGAGACTACGTATTCCCTATCATCCAACATCTGGGGAAACTTCCAACCCTTTTCCTGAAGGTGGGACCTGGGAGAAGAAGGCATCAGAAAGAAGAAAGAACAAGATCCCTCTTTTCTATAGCAACAAGTTTCATTGACTATATCAAATGTCAAGTTACAGGGAGATGCTTAAAAACTGGGGGCAGGGGTGTGCTGCGAACTGGTTCCTGCTTTTGGAAGCAGACTGCAAGTTGGAGAAGCATTAATAGGTAGGGGACCATGAAGTTGTGTCTCCCTTGTGGATTCTTAAAGAAAACCCTTCTGTTGGCAATCTTAATTTATACTCTGGGTTGCATTTCTGTTTTATATTCTCCTGGCAGTTAGTGTTACCCTCAGTCGAACAGAAGATAGGAATGACCTTAGCTCACTGAGGACACAGTGCCTAGTGGAATGGCAGTCTGGCGAGGACCATTGGCAGCCTGCAAAATTAGATGATGTCACAACCAAGAGGCAGATGGCGTGGAGGAAATAAGGAAATTGCTCTGCCTACATGTGTTGGAGTGTAACCTGGAAAAGTTCCCTAAATGGCCAAGAGACAGTAGGTGGGGTGGAGCACCATTTTTTTGGCATTTAGGATAGTTGAAGTGATGCTACAATAATTTTGCTATAAAAGTAGATGCGGCTTATTTTAGAGTCCTGAGCTGCTTGTCCAGAGGCAAACGGCTCACATAGAGATGAGAGAGCCACAGAACTGCCCTCAGGGAGCTCACGGTTGAGAAGTTTCAGAGACTCAACGACCAGCCCAATCTTCCTTATTCCCTCCATGAGCTAAACACAGTGTTTGGTTTTTTTTATTCCCATTTTGCAGTCTAACATGTGGGAATATGGAAGGGGCTTCTGCAAACATCTCTTATCAGGAAAGCATGTTTTCAATCTAGAAAGGAAGATCAGGTCAATCACAAACATTCAGGAAAAGGTCGGTTTTCCAGAATAATTTTTATGCTTCTGTTGCATGGGCCTGGTACCCTGCTTTAAGATTACTCCTCCCTAATCTCTTTTATGTCATCTTTGCACTTGCTGTTTGAATTCGTATTATGGAAATGAAATTTAGCTGGACAATGGAGCATGTGTCAAGGTTTGGAGTTTTGGCTCTCTGATCCTACCACCTTCTGCATCCCAGGGATAGATTTCGACACCCTGTCCCCCCCACCTGATGCTCCCTTCTCTAGCCAGTCTCCCCCTCCAAGGTCCCTGCCCTGTGACTTTTTCTACCTCCCACCCAGGATTATGAGGACTCTGATAGTAGTGTCGGCAGGAGTGAGAAGCCTGTATTTCACTGTCACCCCCACCTCCAGTGTGACCCAGGGTCAGGTCTCCGTGCCCTGTGGTGTGTCAGAGAAGGCCATGGGAACAATATCCCCTGCTCCAGATGGGCAGTGCCTCCAATGTACTCTCAGGTAAGTCATTAATGGGGAAGAGCCTCTCCTCCACCAGGAACAGGTGTGTCCCACTGTGAAAGCTATAATTCTTAAGTGGCTACTTGTTGTAGTGGGTTGGAGCAGTAAGTCATGGGGAAAAAAAAGACGGAATTCTCCACATTCCACATCAGTCTCATGACTGGTGGGAAGGGGAACCAGGTGGCCCAGTGCACATAATAAAAAGTGGGACAGGGGCTTGGGCACCTGGGAAGGTCTGCACTCACCCAGTGTCTTCCTGTCAAAGAGAGGGTAACATTAAATTGCAAATACAGAACACCCTGTAACTTCAGACTACCAGAAAGAGGCGAATATCGTATCTGAGTACGTTTCATGTCATTTTCCTTGTGGTTGTAGAATAAGGAGATCCACAAATTACATAGCCTGTCGTATCATAGTTTTGTGGCTCTCCAGAGAATCCCTGCATTCCTGCTTCTAGCCTTTATCTAACCAAGAAAGCAAGCTGGGGCATTAGGGAAAGACAGCGCCAGTTCTCAGGAAAGCCATCGCTAAGAAATTGAGTGGTGGGGTTAGGAGTAGGAATGGGATGGGTCTTCACTGAAAGCCTGAACAAAGAACTGTTCCAATAGTTTCACTTCAGCCAGTTCATTGTACTTTCTCAAAATGGGTGGGAGGAGCTATCAACCAAATCTACCCCAAGAAACAAATCTTTAGAACTGTAGGAAGTCAAAAGTGCTTCTTACACAACATTTAGGGCTTTAAAGTGCTTTCTTCTCACAGTGAATCCTAAAACAAGCTTATACTTTATACTTGCAAAATTCCAGGACATCTGAGAGGGGAAGCACATCAAAAGTTCTGTAATTCACAAAACAATATAGAGATGGGGAGTATGAGATCTGAATTCCCAGCAAGGAGGACAGAAGAGCTGTTCCAAGGTGTTGAAACAAATCTGTTATTTGCAGAACTTGGAAAAGAACTCCTGAAGCCCAGTTTAGGGTGGTTTCCACTAAATTATTTTTTTCTTCCTGGTTGGCCTTCATTTAAAAAAAAAATATTACATGTGCCAAGGCCAGCATTGCCTTTTAAAAGTTGTTACCATGTATGGAGCATTTACTCCTTGGCAGGTGCTAAACATTCATGGTTGCTTTTCACATACCACAATTTTGCAAAATCGTTACGATGGCCCCATTTGAAAAGTGAGGATGTGAAGCTCTAGAGAGGACAAGTTGCAGAGCTGGTACATGAGCTGGGATTTAAATCCAGGTTAGTGCAACTCTGAGCCTGTCCTTATGTATTGAGTAGAACCCAAAAGTTAAATCCTTCTGGGATCTGTAAATGTGGCCTTACTTGGAAAAAAAAAGGGTCTTTGTAGATGTAATTAAGAATGTAGATATGAAGTCATCCTGTATTTATAAGTGGGTCTTAAATCCAAGGATAAGTGTCCTTATAGGAGACAAAAGAAACCACAGACACAGAGGAGGAGGTAATGTGGAGATAAGACTGAGATTGGAGGGAAGTGTCAATAAGCCAAGGAATGTCAAGAATTGCAGCCTGGAGAGAAGCAAGGAATATATTCTCCCTATGAGACTCCAGAGGATACAGTGTTGCTGACACCTTGATTTCAGACTTTTGGCCACCAGACCTGGGAAGCAATAAATTTCTGTTGATTTAAGCCACCAAGTTGATGGTAATTTGTGATGGCCTGGAAATTAGTATCTGTGTGTCTTTTTTTATTTTTATTTTTTTCATATTTTATAGCTTCTTCTATCTACTTTTTTTGGTTGTTGTTGTTGGCTTATATCCTAATCTCAAGACTTTTATAAACAAGGAGATTCTATGGATAATGAATTTAAAATAATGAATAAAATAAAGTTTATATCTGCTTGCTATTTTGAGATCCATTTCTGAGTCAGTTGATCTATTACTCAAAAAGAGTTCTTACAATGAATTTCCTTGGAAAAATAAGGGGAAGTACCCACAGTGAATTTCAAACTATTACTCCAATTGCTTTTTTGTGAGAAAAAAAAAAGAAGAGGAGGCATATGTTACTGAAATGATTCATAAGTCATGTGATTTTAGCAGCGATGGTCCTGTACAGAACTTCTTTGTTTACCAGGATCTTTGCTTCACATACATGATCCCATTTTGTTCTTGTGTTGTGCCTATGTTTTTCACGTTATGTTATTCATGAAAAGATAGAGTGGATCACTGAGTAGGGTACCACAATTAGTATGTGTCAGAAAAGGTTCTATAACAGCTTGCTTGCTAAACTGCCTTTCTCAATATGAACTAAAGGAATCACTACCCTTGTTTTAATGATGGAAAACAGCTCTTAGATTGAACTCAGTAAAATCAGAAGAGAGGCCAATAAGATAACTGGAAGGATGATACTTCAGGCTCTTGCTTTTCTTATCTGGTCTGGTTCAAAATATTTTCAAGATAAAGGCAAAATATTCTGTGAGGAATTTTGAAATTCACAATGGAGAATAAAGCATAAAACCACCACATGTTTTGGATAAAACCCTCCAAATAGGCTAGGGAATTTACCATGATGCCTGTAAATCAGCCACATTTCAGACACAGATTTGCAAGAGGACCCTGGTTTGCCCAATTTGTGAGGGTTCCATATTCATGGTGATAAATAAAATGTTTGTGTGTGTGTGTATATGTGTATGTATGTGTGTGTAAGGGTTTGATTTATAAGTTTATAAATTTGGAATATAGTCTTCTTTTATGTCTTTGAAATGCAGAAGATATGGATTTTCACCATTTAACAGATGAGGAAACTAAGACTTAGAAGGCAAGTCTAGTGATTTACCCAAAGTGGCACATCAAGAAAGGCTTAGTGGCTGTTGTTCTAATCCACAAGGTACATACCTCACTTCCATCCAACCTAATAATGAAACTAACTGTAGAGGTCAACTTCACTTTTGTCCATGAACTAGAAGCATTATTAAATGTTATCCAATAGGGTTGGACGATGGGATGGCAGAGATAATTAAAGGCCCAAAGCAGCTCACAGAAAAGTTGGAGAAAGGTAGAAAAAGCCTCAGCACAGCACCTACATTAGAACTTCTCCTCTGAATACTTAACAGTTTTAAAAGTTCACATCAGAGTCCTGACTATTAGCCCTGTACAAGTTGGCACATTCTCTCTGAACTACATAGGATGCCATTTAAAAACAACAAAATTCTGACTCCAAATCAGGCATTTGTTAACTGTTCCATTGAGAAACCTGGTAATTGACAATTCTATAGCTGAGTCTGTGGCTCAATGGTGCCATCAGAATCCTGAATTTTGAGTTATGTGCTAATTATCTCGTAGCTGTAAAATACATATTGCCATAGTCCCAGACCCCTATATTAAAACTAATGTTCTGCGGCTGGGTATTTGGATTAGGGTCATAGAGTCCTTATCTAGCCCAGCACCCTGTGTACACACACACCCACACACCGTATTAAGGCAGGGGACAAGTGTCTGTAGAAAGTTCTTCCTATTACAGACTTACTCTGTGCTGACCATTGAGGTTATCTTATTTAATTTCATGGAAACAAAACAACTTTGAGAATATAATACTGTTGTTTAGTTTGCATATGAGCTGCTCCCCATACCCCCAAACCTTGTGTGTTAATGCAGGAGTGTTCAGGGCTGAAATAATTAGTTTATGAGAGCTGTAACCTGAGCCATGAATTAATCCACTTGATGAATGAATAACTTGAAAGGAATATGGTGTAGGTGAAAACTTTAGTGAGCTATATCTGCAGGGAAGAGGGTCACTGGGGACAAGATGTCTTGTCCCTGACTTATTGTACTCCATTTGCTTCTCAGCTACCTTGAGCTAAGCAGTTTTCCTCCACCATATCCTTCTGCCATGATGTTCTGCCTCACCTCGGGCCCAGAGCAATGAAGTTGGCCAACCATAGACTGAGACCTCCGAAATCATGAGCCAAAAATAAACTTTTCCTCCTCTAATTTGTTCTTGTCAGGTATTTTTGCCATAGTGATGAAAAGCTAATACACACTGTCCATACAAAACAGGTAAGACAATCAAAGGGTTATTTAATTTCAGTAAGATATGAGCTCAGAATTAAAACTCAAGTCTAAAAATATTTGAAAAGATGGAACTTTGACAATTAAGGTGCAAATACAACTTGCTTTGCTCAAAGCCATAATCCATGGGTTATTGGAACTTTGTTTCCCTTTTCATTTGTCAGACAAGGACACTGCAACCAGGAGGAAAGATGGTCTCCCAAGGTCACACCACCATGGAGTGCCAAGGCTGGCCTGGTACCCTAACTCACATCTCCAGTTCTGTGGTGTAGAAAACTTGCCCCTCTCTCATTTCCTCGATCTGATTCCATTTCAGTCTAGGAGAGGACAGGCCGAAGATGGGCTTATGCTTCAAATCCTTCAGTGAGAAGTTTGGGTGATGGGAGTGGAGAAGGTTTTGTATTGCTGCCATAGCTCCAGCAAAATAACGAGAATTTTCTTCACTTTCCCACAAGAAAGCACCATGAACCAAAACACCTCAGGATGCTGCTATTTTGCTATGTGGGACTGAAGGGTTAGGATGGGAGGAAAGAAAAAGAAAAAAAATCAAAGAGAAACAATCGCCATTAACCAGGAAAACTCCACTACTTCCTCCCTTGAACCACTATTTACAGAAGATGACAGACTGCTTACCATTTTTCTTCTCTTAGACTCCTGGGGTCTAAGACAGTGTGGGATAGATAAGAACAAAGGAGACAGGACAGTGTGCTTTCACTTGCCGTGGCAGCTAGAATCGCTTCTCTAACATCCCTTCCATCTTCCCTCCTTTCCCTCACTCTTGCCCATGCTGTGGGCCCTTTCTCTGCATCATATTCAGATGCTTGCATGATTTGTGATTCTTTTGTTCTGAGGGGAGTTTTCAATTAGCTTAACCCCTGGTGGCCCTCTCCAAGGTCCTGCCACTCTTGGTGCTTCATCAAATGTAATCCACAACTTGGGATACGATATGGCCTCAGCTGAACTCTGTAAGATCTGCACCTCGTTTTAGTCAGCTTTTTTGTTGGGAGGGGGCAAGTGGCAGAGGCTGCTATGGCCAAGCAGACAAGCACAATTAGAGGAGGAAAAGTTTATTTGGAGCTCACAGTTTCAGAGGTCTCAGCCCTAGAAGGCCAAATCCATTGCCCAATGTGAGAGGTCACAGTGAGGCAGCACATCATGGCAGAAGAGTATGGTGGAGGGAAACAGCTCAGGACACGACTAGGAAGGAGAGAGAAAGAGAGAGAAAAAGAGAGAGGGAGAGGGAGAGGGAGGGAGCAAACTCCCCTGATCAAAACAAAATATATATCCCAAAGGCATGCCCCTAACAACCCACCTCCTCCGTCTACACCCTACCTGCCTACAGTGACCACCCAGCTAATCCCTATCAAGGGATTAATGCATGGATTGGGTTGAGGCATTCATAACCCAATAATTTTAACCTCTAAACCTTCTTTCATTGTCTCACATGTGAGCTTTTGGAGGACACCTCCTATCTAAACCAGAACACACCTCCATAAGGGAAAACTAAAATCCATATTTTCACATACATTCTGAGAAATTTTAAACTATAGGGAGAAGGTAAGAGGCATATTGGGGTCTTAAATCAGCCTAATTTGTTAGATAAATTATATAATTAACAAAGATCTTCTTAATGGGTCATTAGCAAAGTTACTTTTGAACATGTGACAATTACAATACATGTTTTTCTCATAAAACAGCCAACATGATGACTAGTAATTAACTTAGGAACTGACAGAGCATTATTCCTTCGGTTCCTTTTCCAAGCAGAACTGTGCCACAGCCACAAGAAAAGCCCAAGAGATCTGTTGATTTTCTCAGTGCATATTAATTTTAGGTATTTATTATTTATGCAAACAAAATCTATCTGGCCATCCAATCATAATAATGTCAATATCTCTATTTAAAAAGTACATTTTATTATGTATATCTATGGTATCTATCAGGAGTTTACAAGACACCTATATAATAAAAGGGTTACCATAGAGGAGGAAATTAACGTATTCGTCATCTCACATAATTACCCATTTTTGTCCCTATAGTAAGATCAGCTATAATCCAGTCACTTAGTCATATTTTGAAATTTTCTTCCTCATAATATGGTTTCAAATATCTCATGGATATAGAGATAATGTACCTAGTTTTTTTGCATAGAGTAGGTAAACTGGATAATATATTCCTTTTAATAAATAAAAAGTAAAATAATGTTTGTTGAATATATACAAGCTCCAGATATGAGAGTAGGTGACTACTTCATTTTTTTCAACATTATGAAATAGGTTTATCAATCCCATTTTATAGATGAGAACTCCTAGATTTAGAACTAAGGTTATTGGGATGGCATTTATCTGGTTTTCAATCCTATACAATTTATTCTACATTGTAGTGTACACACACACACACACACACACATACAGATACACACACATATGTCCATATTTTACACTAAAATTTTCTGATGTGAAAATTTCAGAGCATGATATTTCAGAGCATAAAAAATGATCCACTTAGATTGTGTTTTTCTAGGATCTCACATTCAGAAGTCAACACACAAAAAAGAATCCAATTTTAATTTGTGATCCTTTCCAAATATCTAAATGATTTGTGAGACACAACCCCTTCAAGCTTAATGATCCTCATTATGTGGACTAGCTGTGGAGCTCTCTGAAGAATGCTGAAAAGAAATGGTTAAAAAAAATAAAAGGAGGGATGCATCCCCTTCTTCTCCTCAGGTTGCCTTGAATCTTCTCCCTCTGTGTATCCTTCCCACCACATGCTAGATATGATTTCTCTTTCCCCTGAATTTCGTTTTTTCTGAGCAGTGCTGCTCCAAAATTCACATGCCTACAAGTCAATTGGAAAATATGTTAACATGCAGTAGGTCTGGGGTGGGATCTGAGATCCTGCATTCTATGAATCTCCTGTGTAATGCTTATGGTCACTAAGCCATTTACTGAGTCTAGCAAGAACATAAGGGCACTGGCCACTCCTCCTCCTCTTCTTTCTTCCTTCCTTCCCTTCTTCCTTTTTATATCTTTAGCTGTAGCTGGACACAATACCTTTATCTTATTTATGCACTTATATGTGTTACTGAGGATCGAACCCAGAGCTTTACATGTGCTAGGTGAGTGCTCTACCACTGAGCTGCAATCCCAGGTTCACACTTCTTAACTAATGCTGAAATTGTTTGTGTCTTACTTTCCCAATGGGATAATAGTCATTTTCTCAATAATCTGATTGCAGTTTTAAAATTGGATTCTTAAGAAAATTTCTGACCAATCTAAATGGACATTCAGTGACTGTCTCATGTACCTTTGTTTTAATTATTGGTATAGGATTTATCTTCTATTTGTCTCCCTATTCATATTTTAAAGTAAGAGGAGGGGCCTTTCACCTAGGACCAGTGTTTTAGTCATTTTTTTTTTCATCACTGTGAACAAAATACCCAATAATAACAACTTAGAGGAGGAAAAGTTTATTACGCCTCATGGTTTCAGAGGTCTCAGTTCACAGATGAGCCCATTGACTTGGGCCCAAGTTGAGGCAGCACATCATGGGGGAAAGCCCAGTGGAGGAAGGTTGCTTAGTTCCTGGTGAGAACAGGAAGCAGAAAGAAAGAGAAGGAGAGGAAAGGACCACAGGAAGAATACCTCTTCAGGGCATAACCAGCAATGCGCCTCCTATAGGCATAACCCACCTGCCATTCAAAGTAGGATGGACTGATTGGGTTTCAAGTTTCACAATTTAATTATTTCACCTGTGGATATTCCTGCAGAAACACAGGAACTTTAGGGGACAACTCACATCTAAACCATAACTTTAAGCAACAAAATATTACATGACACAAAATAAGAAAATTGTTTTGTTGCATCTTTTCTCCCCACCCCCCTCTTATTTACAGGTTCCTTTTCCTTATAGTTAATGACAGAAGTTAGCATAAGCATGACAGGGTAACTGTGATGGTTAGTTTTTCACATTCCTTAAAATTTATCATCTTCTGTATCTTACAGTTTTTGTGAGAAGACAGGCTAAATGGAGGGCCACTAACAAGTTTAATCCTATTTTAAACCAAAGGTCCTTGTGTATAGGTACAAGATTGTGTAAATATAAAATATGCATGCCATAAAAAATGTAAAATGAATAATATGTACCTTTCTTACGTGTTTTTTTTTTTTTCCCACTTGTGCTTCTAGCCTGTCTTGTCTTCGTTTATTTATTTATTTGAGATTCTTGATTAGAATCAGGTAAAGTACCATCTTTTTTCCTGGGTAGCAAAAACCCAGTATTGATTTTTCTTTATTGACCAATCATACATTGCAGTATAAATATTTATGATGGCTGCACGTAATAAAAAAAATAAGTTAAATACCACAGAGGAAAATGAAATGTAAATGGGAAAGGACTTCTCATGGGTAATACATCACTTTATAATCTTATGTTCCTCTGAGAAGCACCTAACAGCTTTCTGGGATCAATGCTCAGATTACGAAGCCTCCATCATCACAAGCAGACATTTGCAATTTGGTCTCATGTCCTCCTGGGGCTCACCCGTGTCAGGTTTATTTGGCGATTTAGCAAGTGAAATACAATATATATGCAAAGCCTTTCTAAAGTAGCCAGGTGTTTAAATGGAGCTCTTCGAATATCTTATAGCACTTTTGTAGGTTCCCCAAATGTCAGAGTAAAAAGCAACCATGAAGATCATTATTTCAAGATGTTTGTTTATTTGTTGTTTTTATTATTAAAAGGAAAGGAAGTACAGAAAAGGAAATTGGTGGCCTGAGGTCAGACAGCAGGTTGTTAGTTGATCAAGAAACTCATGTGGGTCCTTGTCTTTCAGTATGGTGGTTTTTCCTAAGCAAGACTCCTTTAATTCTGGAAAGCTAAAGATGATTTTGAAAAGGAAGCTGGGGATGCAAAAGGGCTAGAATAGGGATAGGTCTGCTTATAAAAGACATCTTTCATTAAATACTTATGCAGAAAGGTTAAAAGTCTAAAGAACGCAGTAAAGAGCAGCACATTCTCTTTGGGGATGGTTACTGATTTGGTTAGGCAACACAGAGATAAACACTGTATTTGACATGCATTTGTATTTTATCTACCTCAGAAGGATGGTGGCTGAAACTGAAAGCTTTTGAGGTCAAAACAGTCCTTAGATCTTAGTGACAGAGACCTTAAGCAAATATGCATCCTCCCCACCACCTTTTTCCCCATTTCTCAGTCTCCTTATGGTAAGTGCCTTCCATTTTTAGAGGCACAGACCTTGTTTGATAATTCAAGATAGTGGAAAATGGGAAATTCTGGTGATGATGGTTGACAGAGTTAGAAATCCTAATTGTACAATGTGCGTGTGTGGCATGAATACTATTAGTAAATAAAATTGTGTTAGAAAGCTAAAAATAAATAGTGCCTTTGTTTTCTACACTGCTATTTAGGGAAAAGAGGAAGTAATCATAGAATTTAAATCTGTTTTCATTGTCCCTTTTATTTTCTTTCAGGCTCCTCACAATTACTGTAGCAGGAGGTACACAATACCTCCTTTCTCACTCATCAACCTCCCCAAACAGGCTTACTGAACACATTATCCAAACCAAGGAGGAGTAAGAAAATGCATCTTGGTGAAAAAACACCAGGGTCATATTTATAGCTCAATTGGATAGAAACTATCTTATTAAAAAAATGACATGGTGTCCACAGAAAGAAATGTTTTCTAATGAAATTGTATATGTGTGAGCATATATATTTATGTTTATGTGTGTATATATGTATGAACACATGTATTTATGTTTATGTGTGTATATGCACATGTATGTTTATTTTTTAAAGAAAGGGGCAGAAGAAAGTCACTGTAGTACTCTCTTGCATTGAAAATGCAGATGGTCAAGGTAACTGGAGCATTCACACCAGGTCAGCAATGCTATGTAGTTTGAGATTTGACAGAACTCCCTCAATGGCTCTAAAACCAGAGTCCAGATGATGAGAAGGATGCCTGATGTTTGAATTGCCTTTGCAACTACATTTTTTTAAGGGCTTTTAAATTGCGGCTCGCTAACATTTACAGTTCCTTGCAGTCATAATATACCTCCATGGGATTTGGGAGGAGATCAAAGAAGCAGGAAAGAAATTGCTATTCCCAAATTCTTACCAGTAAAAGATCGGTGCATGTTAAATAGCTTTTAATGTCCACAAACCCAGTTCTGTATAGACACAAGGCCATTTTCATTAGTAAAACCCACACTATCCTCATCGAAAATCTGTTCAGCTCCAAAAAGGAAAGAGACTCTTCTGTGAATCTTAATAGTTATAGACTTTAGCCTTCAAAGGAACATTCTTAACTTGGTAAATATCTTTCCCATTGGTTACAGAGTATAAGTGAGCCTTTTGTTTGGCAAACTTGCTCCGAATAACCCGTACCTTTACTTAAATAATTGGAGTAGATGCAAGAAAGTAGAATATTTCAAAGAAAGAATTCTTCATTTTTGAAATTGTTTTTGACAAGGTCATGTACAGCATACGATACCTCTCTTCTAAGATCCACATTGCACATATGTGAAAGTGGAAGACTATAAACAAAAATGAACAAATTAAAGTGATTATCTATATGGAGAAGCAAGGGGACAGTTAAAGGTTACAAATAAAAACCTAGATTCCTCTGAATGAGCCCCATTTTGTAAATTTGACATTGGAGGCATGTAATTATGTTGCCTCATTCTGAAAAGTCAGTCAAAAAAATACAAATGGCAATATATGAAAATCAAAAGCAAAATGTGACAAACAGCTGTAATTGTGTATGAAGTCAGTGATTTAGTCACACATTGAAGACTTCTTTTTAATTGACTATAAAGCACAATAAAATGGGAATATAAACAAATTACAAAATGGACTGCAAAAACAAAACAAAAAGTAAATAAATTGCTCACAACAATCCTAATTATAGTAATAAAACTGGTTAAATTTTGGTTCTGTTTTTCTAGTAAAAGAAGCTATTATAGCTGGATAAATCAAATACATATTAAGGAGTCAAAATGTTTAAACAGATTCAACAATTCAAAATAAAAATGTTAAAACTATAAATTGCCTATATTTGTATCAGAAGCAGTATGCACTCTTGAAATATTTTCTCTTAATCAGAGACATATTCTGACCAGTACTAATCAATATCAGTGAGTACCCTCCAGATGGTACGGCTCTCAAAATGTTAGCTCTAATAACAAAGAAAGTCAGGGGCAACTTAAGGGAATAATTAATTTTTTTCCAGATATGGGACCAGAAGCCCTTATAACACATGAAATTGCATCTATCAATGAAAAAGCCTATACCAAAAGAAATTGTTGTCTCCCACTGGACAAAAATGTGACACTTTAGGCCACAAAAAGACCAAGTATTGAAATGATTAAAATACATCCCATATTTTATAACCCATGAGCTCATAATGACACCTTAAACAAAAATCCTAAACTCCCATTTTGTGCCTTTATATATACCAATTTCCTTTCAATGGGAAGCCAGGGACCGATTCAAACATGGCATCATCTGTCCGCTAAAACTGGACCTCATGTCCTCAAATACGTCTGGAAGGAAAATTCTTGTTTATAGAATTATGACACCTATTTATCTAATGTAGGAATTGTAGTACAATGTCAATACTTGGGCATTTCTCAATGCTTAGGCAAGATGTTGATAACGAATTTTAAAATGGATGGATCAGACTGAAAACACTAGAATCTATTGATTAATCTTACCATCATAAAACTATGTAATCAACATTAATTCCTCTCTGATGTCGTGCCTCAGAAACGTCAGAAAACCTATAACATATTCTTGCCAAAAAATTAAGCTAGATTTTACCAATTTACAAAAAATACAGGACCAGAGGAAAAATATTAAGCAGTGATGCAATCTATAATCTCAAAATAAGGAAAATTCTACTAATAAATTGCCAAGTTTCTTCAACAAATAAATTATACACAAGTTTAGGTGCATGTACAAATGAGCACACACAGAAAGAGGGATCAGAATTTGTACATTAAGTGAAAGGGCATATCAGTCAGATTGATTGTTTTTAATCATTTTGATCCTGATTTTTAAAAATATTTGATAAAATTTTGTTTGATAACAATCAAGGAAATTTAAATTCTGTCTAGATGTTTGATAATATAAAGGGATTATTATCTGAGAGCATATGAGCTTGGTATTCTGGTAATATATTTTTAGAATGTCTTTTAATTTAAATGCTTATATTGAAATATATAGAATTGACTATGAGTATGTTTGAATGAACCCAACTACTATGTGTAAATATAAAGCTCTAATTAAAAAAGAAAAAATAAAAAGAAAGAAACATATAGGTTTTGAGTGGCAAAACATCTGGGGTTGGCTTCAAACTAATCCAATGCTGTGTATGTATCTTGCAGAGTGGAATATAGGCTGAGCAGATGGGTGATTGAGACAAGATTAGCAAGACACTTAAACTATCTAAAACTGAATATTCAGTTTACTAATCTCTCTAGAATTGCATATGTTTGAATATTACCATGATAATATTCAATATGATTTTTAAAATGCTAACCTGGGACAAACTTACACTAGAGTATTAATACATTTTTAAGACAAATAACAGAAACCCAACTCAAAATAATTTAAGAGAAAAAAAAAGAAGGAAAAATAAAATGTACTTGTTTATATCACTGAAAATTTCACAGATGGAGCTGGTTTAAAAACTCTGAAGTTTTAAATGTCAGGGTGTTCTGCTTCTTCCTCCTTCTCCCCCCTCAGCATTTCCATCTTTCCTGTTTCTGTTCTCTCCTCTCGCCTCCACGGTCTACTTTCTTCTATGTTTCCATCTCATTTCTCCTCTCTATAGCCAAGATTGCTCCATGGGTAGAGTGAGATAAAACCAGTGATACACAATCCCAGGTTACTCATCCTGGATACAAAGACTCTCTTCCAGTAAAGTTCTTCCTGCTTTCAAGTACAGAGTTAAATTAAGTTGCTGTTCTTCCCACCAGTGGCTCAATCACCTCCAAAAAATTTAAAGTTTCTTTCTAGTTCATTTTATTTTCATTTCATCTCTTTTGTCCCAAATATTACTTCAAAATACTTGTTATATGTTCTTTTCTACATTAATATCTCTGTAAACTATATACTATGGTTCTACACACACACACACACACACACACACACACACACACACATACACTGTCTATATTTCATCTGAAGTTAATCATTTTGTCTTTAAAGTTTGCTTTAAAAATAACTCTATTGGAGTGTTTTTAGATACAACAAAATACACTGGTCTGAAGAAGAGAGTTAAACGAGTTTGACAAATGTATATTCCTATGTAATGCACACCCTAATCCAAACACAGCGTTTCCATCACCCGGGAAAATTTCCTTCTATCCTTTACAGTAAGCCCTCCAATTAGATGCAACCACTGTTCTGATTTCTATTACCACAGACTAGTTTGCATGTTCAATGAACTTCATAAACAAGGAACCATACAGTACATGCTCTTTTGTGTCTGGCTTCATTTACTCAATTGAGTATCTGTGAGATTCTTCCAAGTTTTTGCATGTATCAGTAATTTTGGAATCATTATTGCACTTTTGAGTAATACTCCAAAGCAAAAATAAAGCATGGTGTTCTAAGTAGGTTATGTGTATCTAGTCCACTGTCTCTAACAGATTCACAGTGTTCTGAGATGTGCTGCTTCCATTTCCTCATCTTTTCTTCTTCTCCTTCTCCTCCTTCCTTCCTTCCTGGGTTGGGGATTGAATAGAAAGCCTCTCTCATCAGGCAAATGCTCTGCACCTAAGCTGTACCCCCTGATAAATCACTCCTTCTGTATTTTGTTCATCCAGTTGCTGGGTCACAAACATTTGGTTGTTATATATTCCCTGCTAGCACAAAATAATGCTGCAATAAACATCACTGTGTGCACCCCATTTGAGGTTCATGTGACGGTTCTCTGGAGCATTTAAACATTTTTTTTTTTTTAATTTTCACTAGAACTATTCCCCTCTAGAATGCTCATAGGGGTTTGCATCCTCTTCAGCAGCCCTTGCAGGCACCATGTCCCCCTATTATGGCAATGTGTAACATAGTAATACAATAAGTTAAATAATAGCAGCCAGTTTTTAAGATTAGGATCAAGGATCTTCAATAGAAATTTTAATGATGAAACAAGTATTCTGTGTCTTCCTCACATAAAATGTTAATGGCTACACATGATTATTGAACACTTGAAATGTGGCTACCATGATCGAGGGGTTGAATTTTCAATGTATTTAATTATATTTGGATTTAATGCAACTTACATAGTCACATGTGACTATATGGCTAACCATACTGGCTGTGCCCATTTAGAGTCCACCATGATGATGAGAATAGGATTCATTTCTGAGGCAAGAGGGTGTCACTGAAAAGAGGTTCAAGAGAATGACATTATAAAATTTGTGTCTTAGATCATTCCAGCTGGAATAAAACAGAGAAGGATTTGGGTTGAATTTAAAACAGAATTTAGGAAGTATTACTTGAGATAGTGTCTCAGTGACTGCATCAAGTAGACATATTCTTACCACAATTCAAGAAGGTGGGAGCTTGGGTAGGAGTAGGAGAGCTTGAGAAAACAAAGAACGAAGAATTTAGTGAAAACACTGGTAGCACTTAGAGACTGACTTGAAATACAGGATGGGGGGGAAAATCAACCATGGATTTCAAGTTTCTACATTGGATAACAAGAATGCATGGCTGTATGTAAAGTTTCTAATTAAGAAGGTTCCAGCAAATTCGCATGGAAAACCACTCACCAGCAGGAGTGGTGATGGAAATTTAGTCAGGATCTTTTGAGTCATAGAAAGATTGTGTCTGGGGCCAATTTGTCTTGGGTCTGGAACCCCATCTGTTCCTGCTCTGCTTTCACCAAAGCTCATGCCAAAGGTCACCTTGATCTTTCACATACCACCTTTTGCTCAGTCATTTGTTGACAGAGTTTAGCACGAGTGGAATGAAGCGACGCGGGGAAATCTGCAAATATCTGGGAGCTCTGAGGTTGACATAGAAGGAGAAGTCTGGGAACTGGTGCTCATCCATTGTTTAATGTTGCAGGCAATTAGTGAGCAGGAGCAGCTGCTATGGTTAAACTGCTAAAAATGCCAAAGCAAGTGAAGCAAAACATATGGGATAGGTTTTTATCTCCAAAATCCTGCTTTGAGGATAATATTGACATAATTTGCCTATCATATTTTCCCTCTTTGAAATGATTTGCATAACGTTTCCTAGAAACAGGCTCCATATGTGTTTTAGTAATTTGGTGGAAGAGGTGTAAATTCAAGCTCATTGAAGGAGAGCCAGCTACAAGAAGAGCCATGCATCTCCAACTGGAGGCAGGAAACATTTCTTTTCACGGGAAATGTGGATCCTCAAGAGAAAGTCAAACAAGGAGAAAGGAGCTGGAAAATGCACAGCGAAGGGTAGAAGGGTTTACCTGCCAAGCACTGCATCAGCACATTGTGTTGTCCTTAGTATATGTTCTAGATATTTATTAGCATATTTATAGATCTGAAAACTGAGATTCAAGAACAGGAGATAACACATCAAGCTACACAGGCAGAAAGTGTCAGAAGCAGGATGCAAACCAGTTTTACTTGATGAAAACAAAATGGCTCTTCTCAGGCAAAAATTCTACCTCTGGATTTGAACGAATGTGGTAATTCTCAAAGTGTGGTCCCCATCCAGTCACGTAGACCTTATGTTCCATGAAAATGGATCACCAGAATCACCACTACAGACTTACTGAATCAGAGATTCTGAGAGTGGCCTAGAAATCTTCATTTAAATATCAATACAAGTGATTCTGATGCATGCCCATGTTTTGTAATTGCTGTATAAGTAAGGTTTAAATAATCAGATATGAATCTAAATATACAGGAAAGCTATAGCTAAGAGTGTAGAGGATAAAAAGAAATTAACACGTTTTCTACAAAAATTAATTGCAGAACATTTTGGGGGGGAGATATAAGTTATTAAATGTGAGCAACTTGATTTAATGAAAAGAATGCTATATAGCTGATATTGAAACTTTGTTTCCAGACTCAGATCTGAACCTAATGTTCAGGTTGGCTTTGGACAAACCACTTAACTTCTGTATGTTTCCTTTTGATCATCAATAATAATGATAATGGTGATAGGTGGTAATAGTTCGTACATTTGCATAGCCCCATAGAGTTAACAGAATCTGCAATATATCAGACATACATAGGACTGTAGATCATCCAAAAAGGGAAGTGTTTGCTTAGAAAATTTCCAATACATTTTCTAAATAAACACTCTAGGAGGCTATGCATGTAAATAAGCTGCAAATATTAGAGATGGTCATGCCCCTGTCTCTCAAACATAATTTGAGATCACCTGAGATCTAAACAGAGAGTTAAAAAAAAAAAAAAAAAAAAAAAAACTTCAGGTCTCACTCCAGAAAAATAGACTCTGCTCACGTCCCACTTACTATGGACACACAGACACACCCTTCTGCTTATTCTTCCATAATTCTAAAATTGAGAATGGTTACTCTAAATATTGAATGAATTCAAATGAAGAGAGATCACAGTGGCCGATAGTGATTTTCTAGCCATCCATTTGCAGTGGCTCCCTGTCATCTATGGGGGAAAATCTATTTTACTTAGCCTGGAATTCAAAGGCGTTTTTATGTTCTACTTCCTGAGAACATTTCCTGCTTCCTGTTCCATTAATCATGCCCATAAATCCTGGCCAAATTACACTCCCTCCTTTTCTCCAGCTACACTGATAGCTCTTTATTCTTTGTAGTTTTCAAGTGTTGTTCCCTAGGCCTAATTTTGCCTACTGGTGGCATAGTCTTCCTCCATAGCATGATGCAAGTGTCAGATCCTTCATGAAACCTTCCCTGAGGCCATCACCTGGTGAGCATCTCTTCTTCCTCTGATGTCATATTGCACTTTGTATTGTGTCTACTAAGATGCTACTGATTGTATAAACAGAATGTCTGGTCTTGAGTAGCTTTAATCATGTCGACGGTGTATGATCTTACAAAGTCCGAAGCAGGATGGCTACAGAGTGAGATAATTTAATGGCTCCACAATGTCATTGAAGACTCAGATTCTTTCTACCTTCTCCATCTTCCATACTAGCTTTAATTCTCTTGGTAAATCCCAAACAGCCACCGCATTCCCAAGGGTCACATGCTGACATAAATGTGTCCAGTGGGTGGTGAGGGCTTTTGTTGATACAGCTTCCTTTTAAGAACAGGTAACCTCTCCAAGAATCTGTCCATCAGACCCCTTGCATGTTTCCATTGGTCAAAATCATGTCACGTGCAAATTGCTACACTATTCATTGGCAAGGGAAACACAACTTCTGTAACTGGCTCACTGAATTCTTGTGCAACGGGAGGAGCTCCTATATAAAATTGTAGCAGTCTTGGGGCTGGGGATGTGGCTCAAGCGGTAGCGCGCTCGCTTGGCATGCGTGCGGCCCGGGTTCGATTCTCAGCACCACATACAAACAAAGATGTTGTGTCTGCCAAATACTAAAAAATAAATATTAAAATTCTCTCTCTCTCTCCCTCTCTCTCACTCTCTCTTAAAAAAAAAAAATTGTAGAGGTCTTAGCAAGGACCTGTGGCAGTGACTAGTAAAGAGTGGGTAGCAAAGCTTCTGCCTCCTTTTCTCAAGCAAGGATGACCTTTGAGTTCATAAGATACTTGTCCATCACCATGTCTTCTTTCCGTCTTTGACATCAAGTCCCCCTGGAGACCGGTTTTTATTTTATGATGGTCATGAGCTTCAAAGTCTGACACAACTTGGTTGAAATTAAAGCACCAAGCTTATCTTCGTGTGCCTGGGGCTGTCCTGACTTTAGCACACAAAGTCCACGTCCACAGAAACCTCTACATTCTGGGTGAACCAGTGCGGTCGGTCACCCCAGCTGAAATCTCATCCCTGATATTGACTGACTGCATGACACCACTTCTTGAGTGTCCCCCATGTGCCAGGCACTACTTCCGAAGGCTCTTCTTGTTTTTCTGACCACTTTGACATGGGTTCTTCCATTTCCCGCAATCGTGCTCATGCTGCCCTGAGGCTGCCCTGTGCGTGACCCTCTCTCTGCACCCCATCACTCAGGGGTGATGTCAGAGGAAGCCTGGCCGCCTGACGAATGGGGCTTGGGAAATCCCCAGGAGTTTTCAGACACTGTTTCTGGCCTAAAAAACAAAACACCCGCAAGAGAGCCAAGGGTCCCAATCTGCTCAGGGAACATGCCGTCCTCTCCCGTTTGCAGGGCTATTTCTTGGACAAGCAGCAGCTCTGTTTGCTGGACTTTTGGCCCTGTGCAGTCACTGTGAGGCAAGGCACATCTCGCACCAGCGAGCCAGTGAAATGAGGTCATTGTGGCTTTCGATGAATGCTATTTCTGTCTCCTAGGCGATGCTGGCTGGGACACGAAGAACAAGAGCTAGTGTATCTGACACGTTATAGCTCTCAACGTGGAGATAGATAACACAGGAGCGGGAAAGGCCCCCTCCTGTTCTCTCTTCCGAATGATGAGTGGATCCTCCATGCACGTGGTATTTCCTGACAAGATTGGCTCCAGGTTGGAAATTCCTTCTAATTGCCAGATCTTTTCCATTTGAAGGCCAAAGTGACCCTTAAATGTGATTTAGCTCAACTTCATTGAACATAATCTATGTGCCAATGACATATGTGCCTGTGTGTAGATACATGTGTGTATGCATGTATTATACAAACACACACACACACACACACACACACATACACACACTCACTCACTCGCACATCTTCTCCTTCTGGAGGGCCCTTGGAAACAAATACGGTTATTTTTCCCACTTTAAAGAATAGCAAAATGTGACTCAAGTGGTGAAGGCCCTGGACACAGAAATAATACGTGCAAAATCGGTTACTAAAGTTGCTTCTCTTGTAGCAGTAGTCATTCGTCACACCACTTAGCCAACTGCAGTGGAATATTTTGCCCTGAAATATGTCTTATCCTTTTTATGTTACTTCAAAATGGGAAATATAATAACCTAATTTCTGTTTAACACAGAGAAATGCCACTCTTCGCAGCAACATGCCTGAGCAGAAGACAGTGACAACTCTGCCTAAGTGACCAAGCCAATGTTGGTTGATGATTGGGCTGAACGTTGTGCTTTGTTTTTGTTCTTGTGTGTCCTCACTCATTAGTGCTCAGTTTCCAGGACTCACTAGTGTTGTGGATGGATTGACCTCTTGGGTCTTCCATAACTAGTACTCATTAGACCTTTAGTTTTGAGCCTCTTAATAAACCAACTAGATAACCATACATCATCCAGTTACTGCATGAAGAAAGAGTAAATGAGATCCACTCTTGGAACCTAAGGAGCTATATGTTATAGCTAAAATAAAAAACTTGGTTTAGTAGGCACTTTTATATCCCCATAGGAAGATGCTTGCTGTTAAGAATATTCAGTTAAAAGCAGGGTTTTTTTTTTTTTTTCTTTTTTGAATCCCAGTTCTAGGGCTAGTGCATAATATCTAACTCAGGGAATTTCTGCATCTATTCAGCCTTTCCAAGCTTTAGTTTTCTTACTAGCAAATTGGAAATGTATATAAGACATGAGTAATTTTTACAACTATTTTTTTTTGATGGGGGGTAGTGTGGATTGAACTCAGGGGCACTCAACCACTAAGCCACATCCCCAGCCCTATTTTGTATTTTATTTAGAGACAGCGTCTCACTGAGCTGCTTAGTGCCTCACAGTTGCTGAGTCTGGCTTTGAACTCACTATCTTCCTGCCTCAGCCTCCTGAGCGACTAGGATTATAAACGTGCTGCCACAGTCTCTGGTTAGTTTTGGAACTATTGTAGGTATAATGTATGAGAAACTCAACAAGAAGGATGGTTCCTAATGGAAGCTCTATAAATCATAACTGCATTCCTGCTGAGAGTTACTATTTCTATTCTTACATCAGTGACTTAAAAGTCTTTCACTGTCTATCCCTAGATATTGGACTATGATAGAAAGTGTTGTCTTCAACTTAGGGACTCTCAAATGTGTCTGCATGTTCACAGTACCATTTCCATCGAACCCTTTCACAAACTCTCTTGTCCAGAAAGATGTGGAGAACCTCAGTTGTGCCATCAATTACTGTGCATTCATGACCTGCATTTAAGTTTCAAGTTTCAGGTATGCCTAGGATTCAGGCTATGTCCTTTGCCATATATCCTATTTTCCCTCACTGTGTGCCTCAGCTTCACTGATTTTTTCCAATTTAAGTCTTTTTAAAAAATTTCTGATTCTATCCATGCCCAAAGGTTCTCCCTCACCTTCCACTGAAAGGAGCTAATCAAAGTACTTTGATAGACAAAACGTTTCCCACCCTGGAAAGAAGTTTTGTGCTAGCTGTTACGTTAATGCACATAGTTCTTCTCTCTACAATTAAGTCAGAAAAGTGTGTATACGCCAGGAGGCAACTAACTCAGCCACAATTAGAGGCAGGTTGGGAAGTTAGAGAGGCCTCACTAAGTATATATTATTTGATCTGAACTTTGAAGGATGAGATAATCAGGTACTCAGCACAAGGTTGCCCTCTCCCCAGTGCTATTTCAGGTCACCATGAGACAGACCCAATTAGGTGAGTTCCCAGCATGCTCAGAGGAAACATTCGCTACCAGCAAAGAACATTAGAGTTAATAGAAGTTGCAAAAGTGCAGGGCTTATGAAGGGTGAGGATGGGAGGTGTTCTGGACATTTGCTTCTGGTTGAAAATGGAGCTACATGTTCATTAAAACAAAAACAAAACAGAGTGCCTCCAGGAAACCTCAGTAACTAAGGCCATGAGGACCAAGAAAGCAGAGCCCTAATCCCTCGCCAGACAGCCTGTCATGGAAAAGCCTCATTTAGAAATATTGACAAATTGATCTATGCATTTTTTTTTAATTCTTAAAAGACTGGTGGTTATGCTTATGTAATTGGAAGGAGGAGGCAAGAAGTGAAAGGAAAGCCATATTATTCTTTCAGCAAGTGTCCTTGGATAAGCAGAACAAGGGCAGCCCCATGGCAGGGAGTGGCTGAGAGTATTGCTCGTATAAGCACGTTTGGGGCGCGCACATAGGTTTATACACGGAGGAACACCAAAGTCAGCTCGAGGAGGATCACTGAGTAAAGCTGAAGCTAAGATGAACCATGGTGCTACTGTAGGTCTGGCGCCTTGTGTGCACGTCAGCCAAAGCTGTGGACATTGGAGCTTCCTGAGGTCTGGGTCCTCTGGTGCCCACCTGCTCCCTCACACTATAAACTTCTGGAATGTCTTTGACTCTCCATATCCCTCCTCGTCCTTACCCAATTAATCTCCTGGTGTTTTTAAATAACCCTCCTAAATATGCCTTCATTCTGTGGAATTTGCCCTCTCTCTCTCTCTTGCTCTTTCTCTCTCCATCTTGCTGTAATATTTTGCTGGTTCATTCCTCAGACGGTGACTTGCACCAATAACATCTGGGGATCTTGTTACAGTGCAGATTCTAGATCAGTGGGTGTGGGATGCAGCCTGGATTTCTGCCTTTCTAGTGGTCTTCAAATGATGTCTATTTTGCTTCTGGACAGAGGACAACACTTAGAACAGTGAGACACTAGGGGTAGAGACAGGTCTAGAATCCCCTGCAACCCATGTTCCTTAAACCACTTGAGAGACCTTTTGAAGTATTGAAGAATAAACCTTCAATATGACACACCCGAGGCCCAAATAAGAACCACTGGGTGGAAGCAATATAGAATCTTAGTATCAGAAACACAATTCTGACATAAAGCTCTGATGGGCAGTAATATAAGTATCTTGTGAAATCATGACAGGGTAAATACGCAAGAAGGGGTGGGACAGTTATTTTTTCTAACGTTTTCCATAAACATCTCAAACATGAAGGGAAGTTGTAAAATCTGTACTGAAAATACATGTACCTACTTTCTAGATACCACACTTACATCATATTATATTTGACAGATCCGCTAGCTATTCATTTATTCATCCCTCTGTTTGCCAGGCAATACAGTGTTTTTTTGATCCATTCCAGAGTAAGTTGCAAACATCTGTATACTTCCATCTAAATACTTTAACCTGTCTATCACTGAGTAGATTCCATTATCTGTTTCTTTTCCAGTGGGCTTAAATTTACATGCAATGGGTTCACATGTCCTATGTGCGCCATTTGATAGCACTTGACAAATATGTCACCCCATCTCCTATCAAGGTATAAAAATTAGTGTCACAACAGTAAATTTATTCAAGTCACTGCCAGTCAACTCCCATCCTTATTCTCCTAGAAACCATAACTGCTCTGAATTGTTTCTATCAATAAAAAAATTTTGCCTCTTCTGGATGACCATGCCAATGGAATTATAGTCTCCACTGTTTTGAGTAAAATTTCTTTATGCTGCAGTTTTGAGGTTCACCTGTGTAGTTGGACGTATTCATAACCTGTCCCTTTCTCTTTTCTGCTGTTTTTTAAAACATTGAAATATAATTAATACGCTGTCAACTTACCCATGTAAAATGTGCAATCCAGTGATTATTATTATAATTATATGGTCGTGCAACCATTACCATTACCTAATTCCAGAACATTTTCATCATTCCCTAAAGAAATACTGTATCTATTTGTAGTAACTTCCCATTCCTCCCCTCCCCCAGAATCTGGAAACCACTAATCAACTTTACGTCTCTATGGATTTGCCTATGTTGAGCATTTCATATGGTATGCTAGAGTTTCAATTTATCGCAGTTTATTTTTCTATTCTCCTGTTGATGTGAAACTGGCTGTTTTCAGTTTTGAGCTATTTTGAAAAAAGCCATTATGAATTTCATTTAAAAGGTATTTTGTAGACATGTTTTCCTTTCTTTCTTTCTTTTTCTGATTTTCTTTTTTTTTTTTTTTTGGAGTCAATACCTAAAAGTGGGATTGCTGCTTCCTAGCTGAGTTATGTATTTAGTTTTATAAGAAACTGTCACACGTTTTTCCAAACTGGTTGCACTGTTTTATACTCCTATCAAAAGTTAATGTCATGAGCTCTGGGAGAAGATGGCAAAAGGGTACTCAACAGTGATTTCTGATCTCACAACATAGAAAGGAGACAGAAAAGGAAAAGTGGAAGCGAGAGAACTTTACTACAGTTTATACCTGGATTTGAAGAACCGTGGAGAACACTATCAACACATTTATTGTTTTTCTTCAGGTTGAATAATATGGGGCTTGGCTCTGAAGTGATTTATAGAAAATAGGGCTCTGTGGCTTCTCTCAAAGTGGTGCTGTTGGGGTCAGTAGAGGTCGCGCGTTGAGTTAAGCTATCAATATCTGGATATTTGCCCATCTGAGGGCTCTTAGAAAAAAAGCTCACATTATCCTGTGCATAAAAGAAGCAGCAATAACTGTAACAACAGGTGACTAGACATACAAACAATATGGAAAAGCAAGGGAATAGCCAACCCAAAGAGCTCATAATCCTTCTACAACTGACTCCATCAACATTACTGTATGGCAGATGTCAGAGAAAGAATTTTAAAAGTTTATAGTCAAAAAAAAAAAAAAAAAACTCCACAAACTGAAAGAACCAAATAGAAATCCTGGAAAGACTCAATAAGCCAAATTCAATATTCAATGGAAAGTATCACCAATAAGTTAGACCATCCTGAAAATGGACTTTGGGGCCTTGAAGACAAAGTATAAAGCTTTGAAAATAATGTTGACCATAAAGAAAAAAATGTAAAGGACCACAAGCAGAATATCCAAGAAATCTGGGACAGCAGCAAGAGACCAACTCTAAGAATGGCTGGGGGAGGTGAAGGATCTGAAATACAAACTAAAGTGATGCACAATCTTTTCAATGAAATAATATTAGAAAAATTTGCAAATCTGAGAAATGAGATGGAAATTCAAATATAAAAGGTATATAGAACTCCAAATCAACAGAATCAAAGCAGATGGACTCCAGGACACATGTCATGAAAATGTGTAACATATAGAATAAAGATAGAACTTACAAAACCACAAGAGATGTCCCACTCCTCGGTCTATACCCAAAGGACTTAAAAATAGCATACTACAGGGACACAGCCACATCAATGTTTATAGCTGCACAATTCACAATAGCTAAACTGTGGAGCCAACCTAGATGCCCTTCAGTAGATGAATGGATTAAAAAAATGTTGCATATATACACAATGGAATATTACTCAGCAATAAAAGAGGATAAAATCACGGCAGGTAAATGGATGGAATTAAAGAAGATAATGCTAAGTGAAGTTAGCCAACCCCAAAAAACCAAATGCCGAATATTTTCTCTGCTATAAAGAGGGTGATTCATAGTGGGGTATGGAGGGAGAGCAAAGGAGGAATAGACAAACTCTAGATAGGGCAGAGGGGTGAGAGGGGAAGGGAAGGGGCATGGGGTAATTAATGATGATGGAAAGTGATGATCATTACTATCCAAAGTATATGTATGAAGACATGAATTAGTGTGAATATAATATATATACAACCAGAGATATGAAAAATTGTGCTCTATATATGTAATAAGAAGTGGAATGCATTCTGCTATCATATATAAATTTTAAAAAATACATAAAAACACAAAAAGAAAAACAGCTGGTCACATTTAGGAGTAAACCAATTGGATTTCAACAGATTTCTCAACCCAAACTCTAAAAGCAAGGATGTCTTGGGATAATATATAGCAAGTTCTGAAGGAAAATGGAAACCAAGTTTATGATAGCCAGAAAAATCAAGCTTCAGAATTGAAGAAGAAATAGAAACCTTCCATGATAAACAGAAGCGAAAATAATCCATAACCAGAAAGTCTGCACTACAAAACATACCCAATGAAATATTTCAATGAAGAGGAAATAGAAAATAAAAATAATAACCAGCATAAGAATGAATTACACAAGAAGAATAGTCAATTTAAGGAGAACTAACTACAATTTAAATATTAAAAATTACCAAAATTGCATAAACAAAAGAGCATTTTCCTATAGTAACACTGCTTGTGAATGGTCTAAAATCTTTAATCAAGAATCAGGTTGGCAGATTAGAGTTTTTTAAAAGACCCCAAAATATGCTGTGTGCAAAAAATTCACTTCACAAAGATCTTTGTATTGAGAAACCAAATAAAATTTCATCAAAAGACTTCTAGAACTGATAAATGAATTCAGTAAAGTAGCAGAATATTAGATCAACATATGTAAATCAATTGCATTCTTATCCTCCAGTAATGAATCTCCTGAAAAGGAAATTACAAAGACTATACCCTTCACAATAATCTCAAGAAACAAAGCAAAACCAACCACCTAACAAACAACAAATCTTACCTTGGGAATCAATTGACAAAAGAGGTGAAAGATCTCTACGATGAAAACTACAGAATACTAAAGAAGGACATTGAAGAAGACCTTAGAAGATGAAAGACCTCTGTATTCTCGGATAGGCAGAATTAATATCAACAAGATGTCCATACTATCAAAAGCGCTATACAGATCCAATGCAATCGCCATCAAAATGCCAATAACACTCCTCAGAGAACTAGAAAAATCAGTGATAAAATTCATTTGGAAAAATAAGTGACACAGATTAGCCAACGCAATCCTTAGCAAGATGAGTTTTGCTAGAGGCATCACAATTCCAGACCTCAAATTATACTATAAAAATAAAGTAACAAAACCAGCTTGATACTGACACCAAAACAAACACGAAGACCAATGGAACAGGGCAAAAGACAGAGACAAACCCACATGAATAAAATTATCTGATACTAGATAAAGGTGTGAAAAAAGTACCCTGGGAAAAAGATAGCCTTTTTGAACTTGCTTTTTATTTGTTATTTTTAGTTATACATGACAACTGAATGTATTTTAGCATATCATACATACATGGAATATCATTTCCCATTTTTATTCTTGTATATGATGTGGAGTTAAATTGGTTTGCATTAATATATGAACATTGGAAGACAAGTCTGACTCATTCCCATCCTCAATCTATTCTGCCCACCCTCCCCTGTCCAATCTGGCAAAACTCCACTCCTCCCTCTCCCCAGCCTCTTATTGTGAGTCAGCCTTCGAGTATCAGAGAGAACGTTTGACCTTTGGATTTGGGGGATTGGCTTATTTCACTTCACATAATAACCTCCAGTGCCATCCATTTATGGGCAAAGGACATAATTTCATTCTTCTTTATGGCTGAGTAATGGTCCATTGTGTATATGTACCACATTTTCTGTATCATTTCATAAAAGATAGCCTTTTTAACAAATGGTGCTGGAAAACCTGAAAATCTACATACAGATGACTAAAATTTGACCACTATACCTCATCCTGTACAAAAGTTAACCCCAAGTGGATCACAGATCTAGGAATTGAAAAAAGAAACTCTGCAATTGCTAAAAGAAAATATAAGTGCAACACTTCAGCATATTGGCACAGTGACTGACTTCCTTAGCACGACTCCAAAAGCACAAGAAATAAAATAAGAAATCAATAAGTGAGATGTCATAAAATTAAAATTCTTCTTTCCAACAAAGGAAACTACTAAGAGCATGAAGAAACAGCCTATAGAATGGGATTTGGGGGTTAATATCCAGAACATACAAAGAACTCAAAAAAAATTTAACACCAAAAATCCAAATAACCCAATACACTAATGGGCAAAAGAACTAAATAGACACTTCTCAAAAGAAGAACTATAAATTATCAACAAGTATATTTTAAAATATTCAACATCTCCAGCAAGTAGGGAAAAGCAAATCAAAACTACATTGAGATTTCATCTCACTCTAGTCAGAATAGCAATTATTAAGAATAAAAATAATAATAAGTGTTGGTAAGAAGTTGGGAAAAAGCTACATTCATACATTGTTGGTGAGATGGCAAATTTGTATCAGCACTCTGGAAAGCAGTGTGGAGATGTCTCAAAACACTAGGGATAGAAACACAATAAAATCCAGCAATTGCACTTCTTGGTGTATACCAAAACGATTTAAAATCAGCATGCTACAGTGATGCAGCCATATCAAAATTTATAGCAGCTCAGTTCACAATAGATAAGCCATGGAACCAACAGATGAAAGGGTAAAGAAAATGTATATGTATACACACACACACACACACAAACACACACACACACACAAACACACACACACACACAAACACACACACACAATGGAGTACTACTCAGCCATAAAGAAGAATTATGGCATTCGACAGTAAATGGATGAAACTGTAGACAAGTGGAATAAGCCAGTCCCAAATAGTCAAAGGTTGAATGTTTTTTCTGATATGTGGAATCTGTTTTTTAGTCATCTTTTATGTTTCTACAACCAAATGACCTGACAAGAAAATTTTAAGGAGGAAAAGTTAATTTGGGGGGCTCATGGTTTCAGAGGTTTCAGTCCATAGATGTCCAACTCCATTCCTCACTGCATGAGGCAAGGCAGAAGATCATGGGAAAAGAGTGTGGTGGAGGCAGGTGGCTCAGGGCATTGTACCAAGAAGCAAAGAAAGCTCTGCTAATCAAGGTCAAAGCATACACTCCAAAGGCACACCCCAAAGGACCCGCCTCCTCCAGCCACACCATAGCTGCTTATGGTCACCATCCAGGTAATCCTTATCAGGGGATTAACACAGGGACCAGATTAAGGATCCCATAACCCAGTCCTTTCACCCCTCAACCTTCCTGTATTGTGTCACATGGGAGCTTTGGGGGGACACCTCACATCTAAGCCAGGATAAAAGCTAGTCCATAATAAGGAGTGTGGGGAGAAAGGAAGAGAGAAAGAAAAAGTAAGAGAGAGGTAATTCCATCAAAATAGAGGAAAGGCCAGTAGAGTAGCTGATGGGGATGGAGGGGCAGGAAAGAGGGGCTGGATAAGGGAAGGAGAGTGGAATGAATCTGGCCGAGCTTCCTTCTGCACATACAGGAACGTCGCCACAGTGACTCTCCATATCCAGTGTGTCCATGAGATGATAATTTTGAAAAAAACTATAAATAAATTGCAGAAAGTTCAGTAGAGTAGAGGGAGGGGAGTGAGAGGAGTGAGGAGAGGGAAGAAGGGAGTGTTGGGATGGGATTAGAGTGGATTATACTCCATGCTTTTGTAATTATGTCAAAATGTATCTTCATGTTGTATACAACTAGAGAGAATTAATTAAAAGTTTTTAAAAAATTAGTGCAATGAGTCTTGGTTGCTCCAGATGATCTCCCGCCCTTGGCATGGACAATGTTGCTGATCTTTGCTGTTTTTGAGGACCCAAACATCACTTAAAAGGCACGTGATAGCAAGATTCCATGTAGAGGAAAACACTTGAACCAGGAGTCTCTCCAGAGCACAGAGCTCCTCGGGACCCCACCTGATCCTGTGCTTCCCCATATCAGTCTCTTTACTGCTGCCATGACACAGTGCCGTCAGGGGGTGAAAGCCCCACAGACGTATTTTCCTGTAGTTCTCTAAATGAGAAATGCAGCTTGTTTCTCAGCTTCAGGTCTGGTAAAGCTGATATGGAGGCACTGCTTGTATCCGGACAACTGTAAGAAAGAATGAATCTCCAGGCTTACTCAGATGGCAGGTAGGAGCTGGCTCTTTGAGAAGGGAGGACTGAAGTCCCCATTTCCTCCTGGCCATCAACTGTGGGACGCTTTTAATCCCTAAAGATCCCTTTCTAGTAGTCTCCCAAGGACCTTCCATCCCAGAGTGAGAGACGGTGTGGTGGTCGATTCCCACGCGATCCCTCTGACCTGCCTTTTGCCACACCCAGTCCTTCTGTCTGAGAGTGAGAAAGGTCTGTGCGTCTAAGGGCTCACCTGATGAGAACTCACCTGGATAAACCAGAATGACTTCCCTCACTTGACATCTGTGACCTTCACCACCATGTGATGTGACACATCCTCAGGCTCTGACTAGGACGTTTCCTTGGGGGAAGCCGTTGTCGTGCCCACCACACCCTTCTTAAGGAACAAAGACCCCCTCCTCTGCAAGACGAAGAAGCTTGGAATTGTGGGTTCATTCTCCACGCTACTCTCCAGTTTTCCTCCTCTGTCAACATCAGTTGACCCTTATCCAACAGGTCCGGTATTTTTTATAACCTGTTGGTGAACAACTTATGATGAGTATTTTGGTTTAACTTGATAAAAGAGTTAGCTCCTGGAGCTGTTGCTGGTCTCAGGATTTATCCACGATTCAAAATTTACTGAGTGTTGAAGAACACAAACAAGTAAAGACACAATCAGGATTTTCAAGGGCCTCATTCTTTCAATCATCCGCTCAAAAACTAATTAATCACACACCTGTCAATACGAGAGAAAAGCCTTAGCAACCTCTTCTTGTCCTCCTGTCATCTGCTTTAAAGCACCAAATTGTATTTTTTCTATGGAATAATATATCAAGGAAGAAGAGATATATGAAAAACATTTACCATCTTCTGGGATATATTATGCACATCTCTTCACTAATTCTTCCAAGAGCTCTATTTTTTTGTTTTGTTTCATTTTGGGAGAGGGGTACCAGGGACTGAACTCAGGGGCACTTGACCACTGAGCCTATTTTGTCTTTTATTTAGAGACAGGGTCTCACGGAGTTGCTTAGTGCCTCACTTTTGCTGAGGCTGGCTTTGAACTTGCAATTCCCCAGCCTCAGCCTCCCAAGCCACTAGGATTATAGGTGTGCACCACTACACCCAGTTTCTTCCATGAACTCTTAAAATATTGCCTCCCTTTTCAGATGAGGAAATTGAGGCTAATAGAGGGAAAATAAGTTATTTTTTTAAGTATGTGATGCTTGTGAGAATTCATATCCAGATCCCTTTCATTTGTGTTTACAGCCTTTATTAAAATCAATTGTCTTCAAGACTCTAGCTGTTAGGATGAGGATTTAGGGACCCTGACTTATGTCCACCATTGACATTTAACGTCAGCATGGGGTTAGGTCCATGGCAGTCCTCAAGAAATTTTGGTTAGGTGGATGACTGTGGAAGTCGTGGATGAAGGAACAAATGAATGTCTTCAGGTGCATACATTTTTATAAAGAAGTCAGAGGCAGCCAGGTTGAAATAAAATCTAGAAAAGCCAGGTCTTAAGATATTGGCTGAAACTTCAGGGCAAGCATCTCCAGGAAGATGTGGTTCTTGGTGAAAAGCATCCCCTGCCACTGTCCTTCCCCTTTTCCACTGCCAGGAGCAGGGTGTTCCCATGTGGGAGACGAACCCAGGTTTCAGCATTTGTAGAGATTGCAATCTGTTGTCAGGGGCAGTAGCAGGGGACCGTGCTTCCTGTTGCACAACTGTGAAGACCATGCCAGGACAAACAGAGCCTCCCCTGTAAGGATGGCATCACAGAACAAAAGCTGATTTCACAGCAAAGATAATATTTCTCACTGTTTCTTACCAAGGACTGGACTTTATTAGTAAGATGCATTAAGCTTTCCATGGACTCTTATATTTAAGCTTCGTATCTGCTCTGTGAGCAGGTATTATCCATCCACCTTACAGATTGAAAAACTGACACTCTAACAGTTCATGTAATTCAGGGTCACGGGAAGGACAAATGGCTGTCCTGGGTTCAGAAAGCAGCATGCCTTGCTGTCTATCATCTGTCAAGAAAATGCCACAAGTCATAAGAGTTATTTGATTTGGGCTGGTATTTTAGATCAAGTACGATGTTCTACCATTCTTATTTGAGCTTATTTTCACTTCTGGACAAATTATATCTTGATGGTTGCCTCATCCAATTAATGTGCTATATTCTTTATCATTATTTTAGTTCAAATTTATATATATATACTTTTGGAATCCTAATAGGACTTAGCTAAACTTGCAATAATTTCTATTAATGAGTACTCTGCATTTCAAGTTAAAAAAAATGCAGACCATAGTTTGAATACATACTTCACCTGTGTGACCTTGGGTAAGTAATTGCAATGATCTAAGAATCAGTCTGATGAACCATAGTGAGGGGCAAATTATCCTTGTTCAGCCAAGTTAAAGAAGTTTACAGAATAGAATTAGTAATAGCACTGTGTAAACTTTGACATATGGTGAAGATTCAGCATCTGGTGAGTTGTTCTTGTGATTTTGCTGTTCAGCGTGCTGTCTGTGCAGGTGTGTGCTCACGGAGGGGTGTTCTCTCCATCCCCCACATATCCTCTGAACTCGACAGGGTAAGTTGCTTGGTCTAGATTTGTAGATTTCTTCCTTCCCCCTTTCCTTCCTCCTCTTTTGTCCCTCCATTTTCCCCTCTCCTACTTTTTCCCCCTCCTTGTTTTCATCTCTTAAAAAAATGCACTTGAAATTGTGCCGTGAACTTGGCACTGTGCCACATTATATGAGGTCAAATGAAGCCGAGTCCCTGCCATGAGGAAGCCATTGGCTGAGCCCAGGTAGACAGATACATGACAGGATCAAGAGAGAAGTGGATTAACTAAAGCCATGACGAGGCTTCTGCAGAGACAAGCTGGAACCCGGATTTTCATATTCCCAAGGCTCTACTCTTCCTACAACTTTACAAGCTTCCTCTGGAGGAAAAAAAAATGCCACTTATAAGCACAAACCAGTGTTTCCAAAGGCAGACTCTGGCTTAAAGGAGAAAGAGGGCAATGAGCTTTACTGAACAGTTAAACACGTGCAACTCTCTGCCTTATTTTCCCTGAATATCTGCGCATGCAGAACATTACACTTTGTTTTCATGTCCCTCAGTTACCCTCCTTCTATAGACAAGGACAAAGTTCCAAAAGGGCAAAGCATCTTGTTCAGGTCATAGAACAAGAACATGGTGGAGCTGTTATCATGCTAAACCAGTTGATCAAACATGCCAAGGCAGAGGCTTTTTAAAATCAATACAGAGAGCATTAGTGACAGCCCCAGTCTAGATTTTATAAACCAGGGAGGGTCTGTCCTTCCCAGTCTTAGGGCTTCTGGTCCTCTAGGTCAGCTTTAAAACATCCATGGGTTGCGTGTGTATGTGGCTATTTTTGCTAATGTTCTCCTTCTTCAGAGCTTTTATGTTGGTGTCTATCAGGGGACACAATCACAGAGACCTGCCGATGCCCTTTGAAATCGTCCCAAAGCTCTCTCTTCAAGTTGAACAGAAACCCACTTCAGCCCAAAGGAGCAGCCTATGGAAAATTCCTGACACTGTATGTTCTCGTAATTTTTGGAACACTGTAAATATTTGAGTCAGTAGATCTTAATCCATAAACACAGCTGTACTTAAAAAACCCGGATGGGGAGTTATTATAATTTAAACAATTGGGTAACAAAACAAATCACTGTTAATCATTTTCGTTTTCTAAGGACAATGGACTAAGACTTCTCATAAAACTGACATGATGAGCTTCATAATTGCATCCACAAATAAACTTACAAATGCTAAGATAAACCATTCTCAACTTTTTAAGAACATTGTAAAAAGAAAGGGAGGTGGGGGCAGGCCAGGGAAAAGAAGAAAAACAAAACAATTTTGAGCCAGACCAAGACTCTCATAACTGTAACGCACATGGGGCCTCCAAAGATAAACACGAAGGGAGAAAACCCTTTCTGGCTTTGTTTGTTCTCTGGTTAAATTACGTTATGGATTACCATTATGCAGGGATGATGCTTGTTTCGATCAGAGCTACCTTCAGCTCCCCTGGTGCATCCATCTGCAGAAAGTGCTCAGAAGAGCTGACTCATCCCAGGGGAGGGGTTTGTCCAGCTCTTTTGTATCCAAGCACAATGTTAGGCCCAAGGACATTCATGAGAAGCACTGGAAGAAGCACCTCCCCACAAGGTGATCAAAGCCAGAGAAATAACATACTAAACAAATAATTTCACAAATTATTTTTTAAACCAATGAATATCCAATGCTTTGACTGAGAAAGCAACGAGAAATGGTGTCCAAAGACGTGGGAGGACATGTCCAGCTGGAAAGTTGAAGAGTGATGTTTGGAGGTGAGGTTGGAGATGATTTGGGGGTCTTCATGAAGAACAGACATTTCAGCTGAGGGTGCAAACAAGCAGACATTGGGAGGATTCTAGGCAAAGGGAATTGTTTTGTCAAAAGAGCAACAACAGCAAACAAAAGATGGCTGGCTCAAGTGCAGGCCAATGAAGGAGACCAGGGTATCCAAGATTGGCAGACCAATGCATGAGCATTTCTCACTTGGGCACTTATCATCCCTTCTATTAATGGACTGGGAAGCATAGAACTTTCATTAAGGCTTAACCAGAAATGAGACATAAAAGCTTTATCTGGCTAAGTATAGCAACAGATTGGGATAAGAATCAACAGGACATGGAGAGACCCAGGGAGAGGCGATTAAGACTTGGCTGATGAAGACAATAAATAGATGGAAAGGGGGAAAAAGTGTTGGTGACCATTCAATGACAGATTGGACAGGGGGAGAGCCAGAGATTATGGACCAAATCAAGACAAACGGCTTTGATTGGAAGAGACTTTAGGGTTGGAAGAGATAGTGTTTGAATTCAATACCCAACACTATTGGGGTTCCAGGTGATTCTTTGCCTACATATAAAGACAAGAACTCTATCTTATATACCCCGGTCTCATCCGTCGGCCTGCACTTGAGGCAGCCTAAGAGATTTTTATGAAGGCCCCTTCCTTTCCTTCCATTTGCCTACATTTCCCCCCAGGACTGCACACTGAAATTCATGATGACAGGGGTTCACAATGGACCAAGAGTCTACTTCATTGTCACTTTCTGGTTTTCCTATGACCACCTTAGGAAGAGAAGAGGAGAACACATGCATAAGGACTTCCTGTCCTTATTTTACAGAAGGCAAAACAGAGGTTCACACAAAGCAATCCTTAGGAAGAAGAGTGAAGCAGGAGACATCACAATACGAGACTTTTAACTATACTAAAAAGCTGTAGTAACAAAAACAGCATGGTATTGGCACCAAAATAGACAGGTGGACCATGGTACAGAATAGAAGACACAGAGACAGACCCACATAAATACAGTTATCTCATACTAGACAGAGGCACCAAAAACATTCATTGGAGAAAAGATAGCCTCTTCAACAAATGGTGCGAGGAGAACTGGAAGTCCATATGCAGCACAATGAAAATAAACCCCTCTCACCCTGCACAAAACTCAACTCAAAGTGAATCAAGGACCTAAGAATTAGACCAGGAACTCTGTGACTAATAGAGGAAAAAGTAGGCCCTAATCTTCATCATGTTGGATTAGTCCCTGAATTCCTTAACAAGACTCCTAAAGCACAAGAAATAAAAGCAAGAATTAATAAATGGGATGGACTCAAAACTAAAAATCCTCAGCTTCTTTTCCTGTTCAATGGAGCATTATGTAAAAATAGCTTTGGCTATTTTGGGTCTCTTATTTTTCCAAATGAATTTTATGACTGCTTTTTCTATTCATATAAGGAATGACGATAGGATTTAATTGGAATCACATTGAATCTGTATAGCACTTTGGGGAGTATGGCCATTTTGACAATATTAATTTTGCCTATCCAAGAGCATGGGAGATCTTTCCATCTTCTAAGGGCTTCTTCAATTTCTTTCTTTAATTTTATGTAGTTTTCCTTGTGGAGGTCTTTTATCCACTTTTTAAAGTTGATTCTCAAGTACTTTTTTTTTTTTTTTTTGAAGCTATTGTGAATGGGGTAGTTTTCCTAAGTTTTCTTTCAGAGGATTCATCACTGATTGATAGAAATGCATTTGATTCATGGGCATTGATTTCATATCCTGCTACATTGTTGAATTCATTACTTAATTCTAGAAGTTTCATGGTGGAGTTTTTTGGATCCTCCAAGTATAGACTCATGTTGTCAGCAAATAATGATAGCTTGAGTTCTTCTTTTCCTATTTGTAACCCTTGAATTTCTTTAGTCTGTCTAATTGTTCTGGCTAGAGTTTCAAGGACTATCCCCTGTTAAACCTCTAGCACAAGCTGCGAGGAATGAGTAAAATGCAGTGATTCTGTAGATGCTTGGAGTTACTGCTGCCTCATGTAGCACATTCATCTTTGCATTTATAAGAAGTTTCTTTGTGCAAGCCTCTAACAGCACTCGATCCCAAAACTCAATTGAATCACTAGATTAGAGGCTGGCCTTCTTTATCTATCCCATAAAGCCCTGTGCAGTCTGTCCTTCCCTGCCTGTCCTGTCTCAACTCTCATCGTCCCGCGAGTCCTCCAATGTTCTCTTCCATTGACGATCTTGGACCTTCTGGGTTATTTTCCCCTCTATCTAAAAAAAAAGTCTTTTTGTTGTTGTTGTTTCTTCTTTGCAGGTGGCTGAAATCTCCTCATTATTCATCTCCCAGATTAAATGTAACTTCACACAAATGCCAGAAACACCCATCTTGACTTCTCCAACCAGGTTAGGTCCCTAAGTGAAATTTTTCGGTGTGTTTTTCTTTCACAGTGCTCGGGACACTGATTTTTAAAAATTATTTATTCCTCCATTCCTTCCCCTTTTTCTCTAACCTTATCATGGGCAGCAAGACATGAGCCTCATTTCTTCCTTCCTCCCTCCCTCCTCCTGTGGAGGCACAGGGGTTTCACAGAGTGCTTTCTGACTGTCCGAATGACAGATCCAATTATGTTGCACAAAATTCGATCAAGACCAAAAGACTGAGGAAGGTTTTTATAGTTGATGGCAAGACAGGGAATCAGTCAAATTTCCAAGAGAAGATTCTGAAGTCTGATGGAAAAACACACGTTCGAGGGTCGGAAGCACAAACAATGAGGCTCTCAATAACTGCAGCTCTCGATAAAACTTACAATCCCTAGGAGGCCCTGTGCAGATTCTTGTTTCCTTCATTCTGGTAAGTTCTGAAACCAAATCCTAGTTCTGTCTCTGTTTTTCTTTCTACCTTCTCCCTTCAGGCCTCTTTAATTGTGATCTAGAAAATGTGCTCTCACTTCCCATCAGACCAGGTGTCCTTAGCAAAAAAAGAGTAAACCTTGAAGCCTGGACCTTAGCCACAACAGGGGGCCTCAGAGTCCAAAAGAACGCTCATGTGAGAGAGGCTGAATGCAGGGCGAGACAGCCCAGAATTTACAACAGGAAGACAGGTAGGCTGCCGTCAGAATGTCATAACCTGCCCCACAGAATGCTTCAGGGACCAAGCCAGGGTCGGGCTGCCAACCCACACTCCCTATCCAATTCCGGAAGCCCCAGCTCTCAACTCCTTTCAGTGTTTGGCAGGTTAGTTTCCTCCCATCGTCCTGGCTGCGCCTCACCTGAGGAAGAGAGTTATTCAGAAGCCATAAACCATTTCATCCCTCAACTTTGAAACTAATCCGTGTCACTCAAGCCCAAACCTTGTTCCACCGCAGAGATTAAAGGGGACTCTGATCCAGGCCTGCCCTCTGGTGCTGCTGCCCTGCAGCTCCCTGCTCCATTGATTCTCCATCTGTGTAAATCTCACAGAAGCCTTTACCCCTTTTTCTTGGTAAATGGACTCAGAACTCTTCCCTTTTGGCCTCGGAGCTGCGGTCTGGAGAACTAAAGCGAAAACTGCAGAAACCTCCGTGTTCGTTCCAAGACCTCATATTAAATTCGCGCATTGTTAATGGGGTGAATTCAAGTGAATAAAAATAAATCCATTTCTTGTCAAGTTGAGTTTGGGGTTTTGGGTAAAGAAGAAAAGTCACTCAATATATTTTCAGTCCTTCTGGAAGACTCTGTGTTCATTTTCTTCCCATCTGTCGTTCTGTCAGATGATACATGCATATGGGAGACACACAAAAAATACTGTTCAACCAAAGAAGTCTAAAGTTAATACAAAAACATGGAGGGGGAAATGACACAGGTGACATGGTCCGAGGTTGAGAGTCCAAACAGAACTTGGCCATTCCCTACCTCTCTTGTATTCTCTATCATTTCATTTATGTAATGAGTGTTGCACTAGCCGATAACCTAAATTCATTCAGCAGTTCTACACCCTATTTCTATTTGTCCTGGCACTTACCAACTGACTAATCTTGGGCCAATTGCTTAACTTCTCTATATCTCATTTTCTTCATATACTAAATAGGTATATTAAGAAAGAAAAATGATTTAAACTATGTGAGGTAATGGGGTGGTGGGTACAGGTGCTGATGGTGTTGTCAATGTGAGGTGACAGTAGTGAAGCTCTACTGATGTTGGATTTGGTGGTATTGGTAATAGCCATCATAATGGTGGTGCAAGCTATATTGGCAGAGGTAATCTTGTTTGTGTGGGGGTTCAGTGTCTATTGGTGGTGGCACAATGGTGGTGATGTGGCCCAGAAGAGACAATAATCTCATAGAAGATGGCTTTATTGACCCTTTATCACAGTCCACAGTTCTGCTGGTTCTGCCACAAGATTGGTGCTCCAATAGAAAATGTTAAGTTAATTGGCAAAACCTCCTTCTCTCTCCTTCAGAAAACATAAATTCCATGCTTAGAAGTTATGAAAATAATAGAGGATCCTTTGAGTAAATGAGTATCGAGAAGATGAGGAACTCCCTCATCGGTTATATAAACTGCAACCAATTTGCAATCCCTTTATTATTCTCCAAAAGTAATAGGGAAAGTAAAATAACTCAGCAAATTTACTTAATATTGACTGTTGGAAATTAAGGGTAGTCTAAGAAAAAAATCAATATCAAGAATAAAGGCACGAAAAGACGAAACAGTACACCACATTGTGGAAAAGGTGAAACATTCAACACAAATCAGATGGAAGAGGAAGAGAGACTGAAGAAAGGGTAGAGGCCGACCATGGGTGGTCTTACAAGTCAGGCTAAGGAACAGCGACTCTTGACAGCAAGCAGGAGCCTTTGAAGTCTGGGGTCGTTGTATCTCCTCACTTTCAGAACACCACTTCATCCGCAGTGTGGAAAATGGAGAAACTGGAAAGAACACCACCAACATGACATCTGGTTCAGACGAGAAAGGACACATCCCCAACTGGGAAGAGATCATACTCAAGAGACATTTTGGAGCTGCAACTATCGGATTTTGGAAACAAAGGATGTACTTTGGAGGGTGAAAAAAAGGTTAAAAAAAAAAAAAGGGTAACAAATTGTCTCCATTTCTACTTCAGGTATCTGCTGGAATTAATGGAAAGAGTTTTGAGGAGTACTGTAAGACGGGATATATGGCAGCAAACCTGGAGGAGCTCCTGATGACCAAAGTGGATCAACTTGTGCACAGAGCAAATAAAGGCAGCACTGGATTACAATCCAAGGAATTAAATAAATACTCACAAGTCCACAGGGCCCAAGGAAAATTGATTAGATAGAAACATTCATATATAGGCGCGAGCGACAGTCCTTTCTTACAATAGAATTCACATTAATGCAAGTAGACAAAAAAGAACAAAATGAAAAATCAGCTGTGAGAAAGGGCACAGAAATGATAGTTGTAAATGAGATTTGCAATTGGATATTAAAATTGGCAAGGAAAAGTTTGAGGAGAAATAGGTTGTGTACAGTTTCAAGTTATTCCCCCAAGATAGATGCTAACTACAGGAAAGGTGGGGATGAGATGGCAACATTGTAGTGGAGAAATTCAACAAGAACCACACCAAAAGATCAAAGGGAACTTCATCAGTAATAAAACTTATAAACACTATTAACACAGTGATGTGATGCACCAGCAAGGATATAATACCATTTCTTTCTGTAATTGTCTTGCCCAAACTGCACAACCTTAGTCTAATCATGTGAAAGTGCTAGACAATGCCTAATGTCCTTCAAAATTGTCAAGGTCATGAAAGACAAAAGAATGTTATGGACTATAGAAAAGTACAGAGAAAAAGACATCTGGACATAATATAGAATCCTGAATAGGACCCTGGAGCAGAGGGAAAAAAAAACCATGAATGGAAAAACAGGTGATATTCCAGGAAGGTCCTGAGTTCCGTTAATGGTGCTGTAGCAAAGCTGACACCATGGTTGTGATCACAGCATGACAACTACCTGAGACGTTCATACTGGGAGAGTCTGGGTAAATGATATATGGAAACTCTAATCAATCTTTGGAACTTCTTACTAAGAGTACTAAAAATGGTGCAAAATAAAAAGATTATAAAAGTATCAGACAGAAATATAGCTGTTTATTCTTACTTGTTTTGGAGACAAATGCTTTGGTTCCAATGTGTACTTTTCTGCCCTCTTTCTATGTGACCTCTAGCATATCACTTACCTTCTCTGGAGGGTAAGAGTCTGGACGGACCTTCTTCCAGACTCTTTAGAAGTACGGTAACATTTTGCCTCTGCAAATGTAGGAGACTGGCTCAAGCAGTTATTGGAGGGAACTCCCAGCACTTAGGAGTCTATATTATACTGTCCTGTTTGAGATATTATTGGATTTGAGCCTATACTCTTTTACCTGCTAGCTGTGGCCTTGGAAAATTTAGTGAAACACTCTAATTTCTCCCCATCTTTAGAAGGAAGTTAATAATAGGCTAGTTAATAATAGGAAGGTAATTCATAGGTTTTCCATAAGGATCCAATGAGATAACAAATAGAAAATACTTGGTCCAGTACCGTGTATGTGGGGAATGCCTGAAATAGCAGTTATTAATATTTTCCAAATTTTATGCTCCTAAAGCAAATTAAGAAAAGCAGTATTGAATCATGCTTAGGCACAGAGATTCTGAAATGGTGATTTTGTCAAACCCTGTTTAAAGACGGCTGCTTGTCTGTAGTCAGTTGTAGTTGACCAAGTGAGGTTTCGGGGTGGAGTTATGTGCTAATCAGATTGGCTGGAGGAGCTGCTCGTATTTTCTTCTCCTGGACCCTTTGCCGTCATCGCCCGCATCCCTCCCTGGCACGCCCTGACATTATACATTTTGGGTAGAAAACAACCTCAGACAAGGTACTGTGTCCAAACGTGGTTAAGGAGTTAAATTTAGAACAGACGGACAGCCTGACTTCATTTGGCTTCTGAGCTCCACGTCTCAGGTCCAAACCACAGCGGTTCTCTATGCATTCCTGAAATCAAGGGGTGGAGAAGGAAGAGTGTTTGAGAAACTCCCACCTGGCATGTCTGTTCTCCGTCTGCAAGTGGTGATCCCCAGGGGCAGCAGGAACGGAGTTCCTTGTTCTTTCGGGTGTGCTAGACCTAGGGTCCACAGAGCACCCCAGAGTGGGCAAATGTTTGAACAGTTAAGTTTCTGCACCAATGAAGAGGCCCAGGTTAATGGGAGGGCTAGGGAAAGCCTGCCCTCATCATCTCACACTAGGGCGGGACATGGCCCCAGGCCACTCTCTGTGTCTCTTCAGAGACGAACACAGAAGCCTGCCTGCAGGCCTCCTAGGGTTCCATTTCTCTTCCTTCCCCCAGGATTCCATTTATGACAAAACATGGTTTCGGGAAAGCCCCCAGGACACTTCATTACTTTAGGTTGGACCTTCAAAATCATTCCCAAATCAAGGCACAATCTAAATGAAACAAGCCTCAACATGCAAATTTAAATAAAATCAGCTCACCCCGCCCCCCCCCCAGGCCCTGCTCAGTAAAAATATGTACATCATCATTGTTTTTCACTTCACAACACAAATAAGATCAACGACCCTCCTCTGGTCCACCCTACCTTCAGATTTCAGACCGACCATGATAATTTGCCGTGTAGAACCCTCCATGATTCTTCAATGCATTTTTCCCAGTCTCTTTTCTTGGCGAGCCCTGATGTCACTCCATACGCCCTTCCCCAGGTCTTCAACTCCAGGGCTTTTTGCCTCCCGAGCATAACTTGCTGCTGTCTTATTTTCACTTTTGAATGTACTGAGCCCTCCTCCTGGAATTCCCTTCCCCAGTTTATGACTAGACTCATGGCTTTGGGGTCCCAATCTACACAAAATCCACTGGCAGATTATTTTGGGGGAGAGTTTCTCAGCAATCATCCTACATGTGTTATTTCCAAGTAACTTCATGGAGGGGACACTAATAATATCTAATTAGCATTTTATCAGGCCCTGGTCATCATGCTAATCCCTCCCATGTGTTCACTCAGGCAATAATGATAAAAATCCTGGATGAAACAAAGTCATACTATTCCCAGGTCATAGCTAGAGTATCTGAGGGGTTAGGTTGAGTAACCAGAAAACAAACCAACAACAACCAAAATAAAAAAAAAAAAATACCAGAAGGTTCATATCTAGATGGAAGAAGCCTGGGATTTAAACTCGGCCTGAGACACTTTGTAAGCTCTGTCCCAATGTACCGGAATGACTTGGATCCATGCCATACCCACCTCTTCCCCCTTCATTTACAGTTGGGATAACTGAATCCAAGAGAAGGAAAAATGGTTTTCAAGGACTTCAGGGGTCTTATGGAGAGGAAGAGTGGAATCCACATTTCCCCTACTTCCCAATCTGTGGACTTCCCACTAGATAGTTTCTGGAATGAAAGGAAACCAGCTCATGAACATTTTCTTATTTACAACTTTATTATCTATGTGCCTCCACACAGGCATTTAAAATAAAATCTGTATTCTTCCTTTCACAAACGTAAAACTGGTGCTGTAAGAGGACAGAAAAGGTCCAGGTTGACAAGTAATTGATGGTAGAACCCAAGGGACTGGAAAGCTGGTCTCTGGACAGGGCCAGAACCCTTTCGAACACAGCTCAGGGCTTTCTAAGACCCGCGGCCCCTCAGTCCTTACAGAGTGGGTGAGAGAGCAAGGCCCTGAAGGTGTGGAGCTCATCTCTTCGCTGAACCACGACCTGAGTGGGAAAGTAAGCTTCCAGCAGGCACCACCTCTGAAGTGCATGTGGACAGAGGTAAGAAGTGTGTGTGTGTGTGTGTGTGTGTGTGTGTGTGAGAGAGAGAGAGAGAGAGAGAGAGAGAGAGAGAGCGCAGGCACAGTATCAGGAAGCTGGGGGCGCCTCTGTCACATCTGCATGGATTCCCAGTGAAGCCTGACAGCATAAGTCTCTGTGGCATGCTCCACTGGGTTTGTCACAAACCCCTCTATTGTCAACCTGGAGAGTTCTGACAGTTGTCTTGCTCTTCTTCAGGACACAGCTCATTTATATTACAGCTCCATGCAGACACTGTTCAGATCTGTGAGACTGGGTATAGGGGCACAAGTCTTATTTCTTTCTCTTCTTTCTCTTCCTTCCTCTTTCTCCTCCTCTCCTCTTTTCCTCTCCCCTCCCCATCTCCTTCCTTTTTTTTTTTTTCCTTTTTATCTAAAGGATGGAAAGTTATCTCAGGACATAACGTTATGCATGGCAGTTAACAAATGAAGACGTGGTTCCCTGAAGCTTTCATGTGTTTATTATTATTTTTTTAATGTGAAATAGTTGCGAGAATTCACTCAACAAGAATTTATTGATTCTCCACTATTTCCCAGGCTCAGCACATATTGCTGTGCACATGAAAATGAAAAAGTTTGTCTCACTGTGAACCTTTAAAATTAACAGTGGAACATTTTCTGCACTCGATTCATTGCTTTATTATTGTTAATTTTTTTCTGCATTTATGCTATTATTATTACCCATTCAAAGGCACAATAAATTGGTGAATAATATAGGAGCTTCTGATTTCGAAGAAAAAGACCAAGGCAGATCCCCATCCTTAAAACCTAAAACCATTGCTTCTTCCCTAAATGACACTGGTTAGATTGTGGAGAGATCTGGACTATTTCACCTAATATTGGAATATATTTTTCTTCTTCTGGTATAAATTGAAGGTAATAAAGCAACCATGCTCTGTTTAATCCCCGAGAGGGCTGTGAGGATGAACAATGAGACCACCAGGGTCTCAAGACGGCAAGAAGCTGGTGGTCAGAGGCCTGGCGTGCAGACCTTTTCTTGGGTGATATTGACTTGAAGCCCCTGGACTGTAGCTCTCCCAGCTTTAATGATAGCATCACCACAAGCTCCATCTCCAGAGCCATCCCCGGGGGCCCAGTGCTGTGCTGAATGAAGCACATGCATTGCCTTGATACTCACTTATTTACTAATATTTTCTCCACTTAGTGGATGGAGATCTGAAGTCTGGGATGAAATTGAATGGAAAATTCTCACCAAATTATTTACCTAGAAAGTGGTAGAGCAGAGATTCAAATATGAAAATATGCAGATTGGCCTATAAGAACTCTCAAATTTGAGTTTTTAAATTTTTTTTAGTTGTCAAGTCATCTTTTCTTTCATTTATTTATGTATTTATGTATGTATGTATGGTATGTATTTAAGTATTTACTTATTTATTTATTTATATGTGATGCTGAGGATTGAACCCAGGGCCTCACACATGACAGGCAAGCGCTCTACCACTGAGCCACAAGTCCAGCCCAAATATGAGTTTTTAACATAAATAAAATCTCATTCTCATTAATTTTTGTGACACAAAATTCCTTTTTGCATGATAAAACTCAGATAAATAAGAGTCAACGTGTTTATTGTTTTTATAAAAATATATAAACATGATTTTCTTTTTAATATTTTCCATGATTTTAAATATTAAAAAAATGTATATTTTTATTTGTTTATTTATCCTTATCAAAATGGGATATAGTCAAAGTTGTATAGAGTACTATTCTTTCACCCCTCATCCCTCCTTCCAGAATGAACAGTCTGGCGTTTGTATTTTTAACATTTAATCTTCCATGCAAACACAGGTCACCACTTAAGAACTCCTAAAAGTTACAACCTGTCGGTGAAAGAAGTTTACAGTCTTTGGGTGACCTGGGCATTGGCCAGGAAAGTAAGAGGTAAATCATGAATGAAAAACAAGAGATGACCTACAAAACTGAACCTAATTTGTCTGCACTAGGGATGGTGAAGACTCCCTCTTACTCTTTCCAGCAGGAAATGTCCCCTGACCATTTCCCAGTGGAATGACCTGCCTGAAGGACAGTCTAAGAGCATTGTGTCTAGGGAGGTATGATGTCAGGTTTTTTTCAGAAGTGCTCACTCACACTTGCTTCCTTGAATTAAAACACACAAAGCTCCATAGGACTTCCTAGGGCCATAATGATAGCCCTGGAAAAGAATCCCTGCTGCCTACCTGTATTTTTTTAAAATATTTTTTTTTAAATTGTAGATGGACACAATACATTTATCTTATTTTTATGTGGTGCTGAGGATTGAACCCAATGCCTTCTACATGGGAGGCGAGCACTCTACCACAAACCCAGCCCTGCCTCTCTGGATTTTAAGTCATGCCACTACTGTAGCATGATTTATTTATTTTTTTTAAAAAAGCAATTTTCTTCTTCAAATAATTTTCCTGGCATCTTCCTGTCCTTCCATTCTTTATTTTTTCAGCATTACTAAAATGATATTCGTGTATATTAGAATCACTAAGTGTTAGGACCAAAGAGAAAATATCTGAGGAGAGGGTTGTCTGCATCTCTGTCTTCCTTAAGGTGTTAATGTGAGGCTATGTTAGTGTTTTTATGCCTGCTAATTGGTTTGCAGGTAGGGGCTAGGAGCTAACATAATTTGGGGGAATAAGTCATAAATACAGGGCATCGCCCAGCCTGAGGAACTGTCTTCAGTTGCCATCAATTTCCCACCATGGTGGCAAACAGCTCTCAAAGAGTTAATGGGCTCTCCTCCTAATGGGGCAATCAGGGACTTGTTTGATCCCAGTTCTAATCACTTCCTAAGTCTCCAGCCCATCGAATAGACGGAGATGAATGTCTAGGGGCCTGAAGTTTTCTGTGGAGGGCAAGTGAGTCGCAGACAAACTTCCTCTGAAAGGTTCATGAGGGAGCCAATTAGCCAGGGAGGAGGTGCGGCTCTGAGTGCCCTAATTACCCGGGGATGAGAGGGGTCACACTGGAAGCCTGACCCCCACAAGTAACCACACACAATGCCTCAATAGAGTTTTTGAGGCGGGAAAACTTAAAAGCTGGCCTCACGCCTGCCTTAGCAGCCCTTTCTCAAGAACCCAACAAAGGTTGGAGCCACAGACAATGGCCTGGGTCCTCCCATGGACCACCTCAGGGACAAAGGGGGAAGGCGATTGCCAAGATCCAAGAAGCCGAAGCTGCTGTTCTGAGGGAGGGTGGGGAAAATGGGTGTTTTCTAAAACCTGATTTTTCCCTGGGTTTAAAAAAAAAAAAAAAAAAAAAAAAAGAGCTTTTGATCTCCAGAAATGTGGTGAGATGAGGAACCCCAGCAATGAAAATGCAAAGATTCTCAAACGGCCTTATTTTTTATGTATTTATTTATTTTTTTATTGCTCTGAAGCAGTTGATCTGTGATTTCAGAACTGTTTTCTAAAAAAAATCATAATTCTGTAAAAGTTTGGACTTCTGAAAATGCGCATCTCCTGCTGCTGGGTTATGCTTCCATTTGGGGGACAAGTTGGTTGCACATTTGGTGGGAGATTAGAAAAGGTGATCAAAATACAGCAACCAACTCAGAAGCACCTTGGATCTCTAGGGTGAGAGGAAGATTTAGGGCTCATCTAACCAAACTTTCTCATGATGAAGAACTTAAAGTCTGAGGTCAGAAATATGCACATATTTGACCAATGTTAAAAAGCAAGCTGGTTGCTGACAGGCAAAATGTTTTTGTGGCTCATACACACACACTCTCACCATGCACACACAGAGGCGCTGGTTTTATATTTATTTTTGGTTGACTTAGTTCGGTGGTATTCTTATTGGAGAATCTCACTGAGTCAAAATCCAGGCTTGGAAAATCAGGGTTAAACTGTTTTGGGATAATGTTGGAAAGTTCTGATAAAGAGAGTAGGATAAGTGAATATCTTTGGGGGATTAACAAATCAGAAACTTGGGCATAAAGGGGACAGAGACAGAAGTGTTGGTTTGAAATTCCTGAGGTCACTATGATGTATCTCCAAGCAGAAGATGAGATAAGAACTGAGGTATCCTATCTGGTGTATCAGAAAGGGATCTAGAGTGGGTAAACTTTTGCCTCCATTCTCTGGTTAACAAAAGTCCCTTTCTCCAGGCCTCAGTTTCCTTATCTGTAAAATGGACCATCACTTACTAAATGATATCTAAGGGCCTTCCTACCTCATCTCATTTACTTGGAGGAATTGTAGTTCTCCTCAACGTTGGCAATTCAGGGAGGTAAGTTTGGGTAACTCTGGGAAACTCTGTATCCTCCACTTGTTCCCTCACATTCCAAGTGGGGGGCTGCTCTTATCCACACGAATCTGAGCACTATGTCCAACCCTCGACCACTCCTTTCTGCCTCCATAGTTTACGTCTGTCATGATAGGCAGGCATCTGGAGGTAAGGGAAGGCAAATAAGCTTTTTAAAACACCTAAGATCCCAGAGTTAGAAGCTAGAAGAGAGTATATCTGAAGGGAAGTCAAAAGGAGCAGTGGGGGAAGGGTATGCATGAATACTGGCCACACTCATGCTGACCATAGTTCAAGAAGCCCATGAGAGAGGCCTACAGTGTCCCTTTAAGGACCACAGATTCAAAGCATCTGTCAGCATATGACTCAGGCAGCAATGGAATTCTCCTAGCACTCCTCTAACACTTCACTTATTTAAAGGAAGCAGCATGCAGCAGTAACGATAATGTTGATCATTTTCATAGTCACATTTTTAATGTGCTTATTTGTGGCCAAAAGACTTTGTTTACTCCCTGCCCCTTTTTTTATATGAGAAGAAGTGGTTGTTCCACCAGGTTAAGGGACATCATCATCACTTAGCCAACAAGAGGCAGAGTCAGTGATGTTGAAAGGGTTTCGATGGCAGATCTCAGAAGACCTGTGGCAGCTGCTGGTGCTCTGATACTTATTTCTCTGTGGTCGGGTTAGTTATCTGTACACTTGCAGTCCCATTTAATTTCCTCATTTGGAAAACACAATCAAATATGGCTTCTCGGAGGACTCGTTGGGAAGAGATAGGTAAAAGACCTGGCCTCTGCCTGGCCTGCTGCTGTTGGATAAACACAAACTCCTCCTTCCAGTTAGCCCTTCACTCCCTGAACTCTAATATTAAATTGATTGGCTCTATATTTTTGACCCCATAATTCTAAAATCAAAGTGCTTTCCTAATGCTGAATCCACGCCCCAAAGCCTCGTGGCCCCTAGCCTCTGCCTGTAGACTCTAGACCCAGACAATGCACACTCTTTCCAGTCATTGAAAGGGATATGGCTTTGGAGTAATAAGAGGAAAATATATCATGAGTAATATTAACAAGAAACCTCCATAAAAGTTGGCCCACAGCTTCCAAAATTCTTGTGGTTTATCATCCAGATGGAAACTTGGTCTCCCTATGGTAGATGGCAGCCTTTTCAGGCCATCTTCTACAAGTCACTAAGGATTATAGATGGAAAAAATGATGAGATACCATCTCAGCCGAGGATAGAGACACTTGAAGAAATTTACCCGAAGAACATCAAGAAACAATGTAATGTCAGCAGGATGTCGAAGGCCTCATAATTCCTATTTGTGAGTTGGGAATATGGAACCGAGAGACAGGCTTCCAAGTGTCTATTAATTCAGAACATTCTGAACTGAGTGGCAAGGCTGTGAGGGTTGCCACCATTCAGCTGTGAATCCTTTATCTCCTCTGACTTTTGAGAGAGCACATGCTGCCCTGGAAGACTGAGTAACAGATTAGAATCTTTGGTTAACATCATTGGTCCTTTTTCTAACACCTCTGACTTTTTTTTTTCCATGGTAATTGGCAATTTGGCTTTGGGTTGTGAAATGCTTGATGCCTGTCTCCTTTGGAACCCAGGGTTTTGCTTGTACTCTATAAAATTAGCATCTAGAACTTCTGATCTGAAAGAAAACTAAGAAACTGAGAAGCCCCACCTCCCCAGGTTTGCACATGGGGATGAAGACAAAAAGGGGTGAATGCAGAAATATTATCAGAAACCAGATTTCTGATTTCAAGCCTGACATTTTTTCTACATGCTATTCTGCTCCTTGCAAAACTAAATTATTTAGTTTAGCATTTGAGAGCTACCACAAGGTAATAGAACAGCTGTTCTCACCCTCACAGCTCATGAACTCAGTTCACTGGAGTCCTAACTCATTCTCTCATGAGCAACTTGTTATGTCTTAGTCGACATGAAAGGGAGCAGAAACAGACTCTGTTAATGAATAAAACTTTTACAGAGGGATCTAGTTGACAAGACTCATGGTATGTTTTATTTACCAATATGCTCCAATCCTATCCCAGTTGGTGACTAGCAATAGTGTTGGAGGGGAAAAGCTGATTTTCCTACATAACCATTGCTATAGTTCTGGCTCGGGTTAGTAAATGTCTAGACTCATTCTAGAACACTGTGCCTCTGTCCCTCAACATTTACCCAATCATTCATTCATGTCATCAGTCCAGATCCTCCACTACTCTTCTCCTTGGCTCCCTGAAAATTGCAGCCCTGCAAAGGAACAGTAGTCAGATGATAAAACATGTGAGTGGCTAATCATGGATCAACAAGGGACCCACTGATGCTTCATGGGAACAGAATTTGGCTTGTAAGAAATAACCCTTCACTGTACAGGTATTCAAAATGGTAAAGGAGACACCTTGTGACGTAGAGGACTCAAGTTAGTGTAGGCACAAAGAAAAGACTGTCTGAACAGTACTCCAGGGGTGTGGGAGTAGGGCTGTCAGTGTAACAGAGAAGAGGCTGTAAATCTGCCTTATTCCAGCTTTGAACCTCTGGGTTATTTATCAAAGCTATTCTAGCATCAACAGAGAACAGGGAGCTTTTTAGAAATAACGGAAATATAGGCCCTACCCAAGAACCAGAGAGTCAAAATTTAAAATTTAACAAAGTCTGAGGAGGATACTCCTATGTGTTCAAGAGTTGGAGAAGCAGACAGATGCAGTGGCACACACCTGTAATCTCAGCAGCTCGGGAGGCTGAGGCAGGAGGATTGAGAGTACAAACCCAGTCTCAGCCAAAGCGAGGTGCTAAGCAACTCAGTTAGACCTTGTCTATAAATAAAATACAAAATAGGACTGGGATGTGGCTCAGTGGGTGAGTGCCTGAATTCAATCCCCAGGACCCAGGGGGAAAAATGCTGGAGAAGCACTGATCTAGGTTCTCTCAAGCTTGGTTTGGCTATTTATTTTTTTTAAAAAATGATAATAAAATCCCACCTGGAAGATGTGCTTCAAAGATAGATCAGTTTAGGGAGAGTTTAAATGGAATGTCTATTTATTAATATTAGCAAACTATAGGTACTAGTATTAGCTTCTCAGTAGATAATCCAGCATTGAGTTGAAAATGGTATTAAATTACTTCTACAGACTCTTTATTACTCTAAGACCAGATGATTCTATAGTTTTCTATTTCACATATTTTGACATGTTAGGGTCAAATCATTACTCCAACTCCCACATCAAGAATATAAATATATTTGGAAAAACTCATGTTCTGAAGGATCTGTTAGGCAGATGTTCTTCCTCTCCTTTCCACATCCATGTTGTAAAAAGACTTCATGGAGCATGCCTGACAGCAGGAATGTCACTTCACTCATCCATAAATATGGTGTGGTAGGGAGAGGGAGCGTGTTGGAGCTGTGTTCCATCAGTTTTACCTAGTCTGGGAACCAGAGCTTCTCCTTTCTTGCTGCTACTGAGAGATCCTCTACTGTCTACAATCCGTCATTCTCCAGTTGAAATGTGCATTTGTCATGCCTGATGCTGAGCATTGCCTTCAGTACCACATCAGAGGGAGAAATTTAAGAACACAGTTGGTCTCAAGGAGTCCCTGGAACATAAGGCTGATGGCATCCGTCCCCCACTTAAAGCCCTTTATTTCTAGAATAAAGCTCCAACACCTTAACGGGACCTACACATCCTTATGTGATCCTTCCCTGTGCGTCTAGCCTTAGTAATGCCCCCTTTCGTTTTGCAGTATTATATAACAAATGACCCCAAAATGTAGTTCCTTAGAACTAGAGATGTTCATTGCCAAAGTCTGTCTGGGCACCAAATAACCGAGCCACCACACACCTCGTAGATTCAAACAGCAACTCTTTATTCTCGAACTGTCACCGGCACTCTACACGCACGTTCTGGGAAAATCCACACACTCCACCGGCCTCTCTGAATCCCGTGTGAGAACTCAACGGGAACTCAAGGAGCAGGCCCCTGAGGCAGCAGGATATGCCCTATTCCCAGCAGAATCCACCCTAAACCCCGGATCCACCCTAAACCCGGATCCACCCTGGTCCTTGAGCAGGGTCACCTTTCTCAAACATTCATGCAATGTCACTGCAAATGACCTGGGTCCAAGGCAAGCCCATTTCCACAATGGAGAGTCCTCCCTCTAAGCAACATGGGGTAGGCTGACAAGGAAATTGCCATGCGTCATTCCTACTTGGCTATGGCTCTCAGCAGTTCATTACCTGTTTTTGAGGATTAGGGATTCAGGAGCCGCTCAGCTAGGGAGTTCTGGTTCTGGTTCCCCAGGAAGATGCACTCAGGATGTCACCTGAAGCTGCAGGCATCTAAAGGCATGACTGGGGCCGGAGGATCTGTCACCGATGAAGCTGGCTTGGGCCACTGGAACGTGAAGGCTCACTGTTGACAGGAGGCCTCAGTTCTCTCTTGTCACTTCCCCTAGGATTACTTGAGCATCCTCATGTCATGGCAGCTGGGGTCCTCCATCATGAGTGACACAAACAGAGCAGGGTGCAAATCCTAAGGTCTTTTTCAGACATAGCCCGGAAGTCACATGCTCTCGTTTCTTAGTGATTATACAGGTTCACTCCATTTAATGAAAGGGAAAACTATTCCAGGGTAAGTAAGAACTAGGAGGCTAGAGCTATTGCTGATCATTGTGGATCGTGCTGCCACACCTCTGTGCTTTCAGTATTTGATTCATCCACTGATGTTGAGTTCTCAGAGACACCACAGTCCCTGCAGAATCAGCACACCCGGCTCTTCTAGGCTTTTCCGTTCTTGTCCTTCATTCCTTACCCTAGATGAAGTTTTTTTCTGAAGAGTCTTTCCTGAGCTCCTTCCCAGGTAATTCAGAGGCCCCCTCTACTGTAAGCACTTGATATCCTCCCCATCCTAGCACTCTGAACAATAGACTGCAATTTTCTGTATTGCACAGTTCTTCGCCTTAGACTTAAATAGCATTAGGATAGCATTTTAATCCCTGAGATTTGCCCATTAGAATGCAGATTACGGAGGGGAAGAGAGAAACTGTAGCACAGGGGATGGGGGAAAGTTGTTTTAGGCAAATTTAAATATCACTTCTTCACTGGAGTCTGATACTACCCCAATAAACAAACTTCAATTTCGGGACCCCCTAGCATATCCTTGAACTTTCCCTCCAAGTGTTTTCGTAATTGTAGCCATCGTCCACAACTAAAGCAAGAGGTTTTATCTAAAGAGATAGGAATAGAAGGGAAAGAGAAAGGAGAGTTGGAAAATGAGAGAAGAGGGACAGCTTAATGGAAGGGTTTATACACAGTTGATATATTTTGCACACAAAAGATTCAGATATAATAGTGACTTCTCAAGGTTCTCTTGCAGTCGGAGGCTCTGACCTTTTCAATGTGATATACAGAGCCTTCTGATTATAGTTGGTGCATCTAGATCTTCTCAAGACAATGGTCTGAGCTGGTATTTCCTGCATCTTTCTGCCACCTGGTCTCCTGACACCTGCCTGTCTGGGCCTTCTCTAGAAGAAAGGGCCAGGTGCTGCATGGCCTCTATTACTCCCACTGTGGTGAGGGCATGAGTAGGCTGCAGCCCTCAGCGGAACATCAACAGTCCACTGATGATCTTCTTCTAAAGTGGTCTGGAGAAACAAACTGGAAATGTCAGAGTTAATTTCTTTGGAGAACATTGTAGCCAATGCGATGCACCAGCAGGGAAAGACTCTACAGGTAAGTTGCTGCCCTTCCTCCTTCTCCTCACCCTGGATACCTGGCCTGACACACAAGGACTGAGCTAGCCCTTGGCTGGACATTCTCATGAAGTGATAGTTAGGTCAGTGGCTCAAGTCCTTGTGACTGCTTCCCCTTCACCTAACTTTCCTTCCCTCAATCCTTAGGATGGAAATCCCAAGACAGCATCAGCATGTAAGCATTGCCTCAATCTTTGTTTTTTTGTCTTTTAAGTGACCCAACCAGTGCCTGTCAGTCCATGGAGAAAATCCAAAGAAAAAGGTGGAATTTGCAATCATTAAGGAGAGAGTGAAGGGGATGACCCAGTGCAGGTCAGTCCATGGAGAAAATCCAAAGAAAAATGAGAAATTTGCAATCATTAAGGAAGAGAGGCAGAGTGGACCCTGAGAAGGAACCCTATCCACTGAAATGAGAGTTAGCCACAAAAGTCTTTGTAGATGATCCTTTGGCATGGCAAACAATGAAAGGGAGAGAGCCAAACCCCATTCTGTCTATAGAGGCTTTGCGATCAACCACAGGAATGTTCAGGGCTCCTCAAGATCAATGTCATCAGTAATTCTTCATTGAGAAATGGAGATGTCCGCCCTTGTTTTGTGGAAAACTCGGTGTATGAGCTCAGGACATGTCACCTCCCTGTCCTGCCCTTTCATTTTCTCCTTTAGAAAACAGGCATGATTGGGCTAAGTGGGCAGGAAGATGCCTTGTAGCCTCAATGTTCTTTCCTGATATATTTTATGGTCTCCCAAAATGTCCAAGATTTACATCTGCACAGCCAGACTTCAGATGGGTTTCAACTCATAACAAGGAGGCAGTGAGTAATTTCTCCTTCAGAGCATAATGGCCTCTCAGTAGGGTCAAATGCACAGCACTGCTTTCCGTCACCGTGTGCCATTCAGGAACACCCAAGGAAATAAAACTATGAAAGGTCCTATGTAGGAAAACTAATTTTACTCCCATTTAAAATGTAACAGCAACACGCTTCAGAGGCAGGGCACTGGGAATTCCAGCCAGCGCCTGACAAATTCAAACCAACCCTCTATTCCATCACAACCAAACCAAACACACGCATGAAGTCATCCTGCTGCCTCCCCCACGTACCCTCCTCCTCCTCCTCCTCCTTCTCCTCCTCCTTCTTTCTCTCTCTCTTTTCCTCTCTCTCTCATCCTCTCTTTTTCTCCCCTCCTCCCTTCCTTCTCTCCTCAACCACTAAACCACATCCCAGCCTTATTTTGTGTTTTATTCAGAGACAGGGTCTCACTGAGTTGCTTAGCACCTCGCTTTGGCAGAGGCTGGCTTTGAACTCTTAGTCCTCCTGCCTCAGCCTTCCAAGCCACTGAGATTACAGGCATGCACCACTGCACCTGGCTAGAATTCATTGTTCTGGCTTTGCACCTTTGAGTATTTACGGATATTACAACAGATGACAGAAAAAAGAATGAAGAATCTATGGACATGATTCCAGTTTTATGGTTTTCTCACTGAGTGGCTTTAGGCATATTCATTTTATCCTCTGGCCCCAATTTCTCTCTTAAGGAAACAGGAAACCTCTTAGAATACTAACTTTGTTGACAGTGATGCTCCTTGTGGACTGCAGGCCTCCATGAGGCAAGGAAAGCCATCTTAGTTATGCTAAAATTTCTAGTTAACACAGGTGGGATCATGTGATGGAGGAGAAGAGTATTGCTCCCAGACTTTGGTTTTCAGGGAATTGTAACCACCGATTTGTTTTCTCTTTTCTAAGGGAGTAAAAAGAACTCCAGGTGAGACCAGTGAAAATGAGCCAGGTAAGTTGGATCCACGGTTCTTTCACATTTCCAGGAGGAAAAAGAAAACCAGAAAATGCAAACACTACAAAGCTGCTTGGGAACTTCTCTCTTGCAAGACTCAAAGACAGTGTAGGTTAAAGATAGAGTGACTCCTTCGAGGATCAAGGAACGTTAGATAGCAGACAGATAATGCAGGGAAGGTGAGAGCTAGAAAATCCTCTTCATAGCAGCCATTCAGGATGTCCAGCTTCACTTCATTCCATTCTCAATAAGTGCTACATCATACCCATCAGCTGGGAGCAGAAAAATCCTACTCATTCCTACAGTACATTCTCTTGGATGTGTTTCTCCATATAGTACCTGACTTGAAGAAACAAGGTTTGACTGGAACAACCACTCTTATTCTCAGGGTAGGGCTCCAGACAGGTTACTGCACTAATACTATTCTGCCTGGATCTACATCGTGCAAAACTGATGCTGGATCCTTCAGAGCTCGGGTTGAGTAAGACATGACTCTACACTCCTGGAAGAAATAGAGAAAATAAAAAGTACAAATGGCAAAAGGCAAACTGTAATGAAATGAGCACATAGTGCAGAGAAGCATAATGTATGGGCACCTGGAAGAGACAACTTGGGAAAGTTCTTATGGAAGACTTCCTGGTGAAGCTAGTGTGGATCCCAAAAGCACAAAAGTATTAGCCAGAGAAAAAGTGGGAAGCACCGATGAGTGATGAATGGGTAGAAGTAAGGTGAAGGTTCAGTCTGGTTGAATCAGTCTCGTTGTTTGGGATAGGGTGTAAATGAGTCCAATGACTGATGAGACTGGACATAATTGTCAAATCACTTTTGTATGAATTTTTTTCAGGCCAATGAGACCATTGAAATGGTTTCCATGGTGGGGAGAAGGGAGGTGTTATGATCAAAACTTCATGTTACAAAGAACATACATTGGTAAAGAATAGACTGGGTGGCACCAAACTCAATAGAAAGGGTGGTTAGAAGGTTGGCAGTAATGTGGATTAGAGATGATTGGCTTGGACTGGGATAGATGCAGTGCAAATGGATTGATGGGATCATAAGTAGGGAGAACCTACAAGAACTAAACCCTAGGCAGACGTAGGGTTTCCAAGGAAAAGTATTCTGTGCCATGGATAACTGGGTGAATAATAGACTTTATACTGACAGGTTCCCAGGAAAAACTAGAGGCGGAAAACGGGATGCAAGAAGCGATAAAGCCTGTTTGGGCTATGTTGAATTTGAAAGGTCTGTGGGATAGCACAGTAGTGATGTCAGTTAAGTAGGTAGATGTGTCTCAAATTATAATTCAAAACAATTCAAAAAAACAGCCAAAGGAAAATATTTGGTGAATCATTAAATTGTAGCTATTCTTAGATCTCAGCTTTAATAAGATGAAGATAGTCATGTTTATCCATTTCACAAAATAGAAATGTGAACTCCAGGAGAGAGTGAACGTGAAGATACTTGATAAGGTGCATGTTGCCATAGAACTGCAAAGTGTTTCTTATTAAACCCAGAGACCAGAGAAATCATGATTTGATCAAATTCATTGCATTGAAAGAAGGATTCCCATAGACGACCTTGGCTAAAGAATCTCCTTGTAACTCAGTTGGGGTGAGCAAACAGAGTCACACAAAAGGAACTGTGTAAAGGGGAGGGGAGGAAGTAAAAATGAAGACAAATACCAAAAGGCACACGTAGGGAGATATGGAGCAATTGGTATCTGCCAAGTGATTTGCTGCTCCTCTGTAGGTATTTTATTTGCTTTGTCAAACAGACCCTAATGAATTGAAAGGACACTGCTGCCTTATTTGCAGCTCACTCTTCGCTACCAAAAGCAAGCCTCAGTCATCCAGGTCGGCTACACACGGACTGGTATTTTCCTTCGCAGTTGCTAGGTGCAGGATTCCCCTGGAATTCGCTTAGGGAGAATAACCATAATTCCAACACCACTACCACCCTCAAATGGAGTGAGACTGCTCAATAAACACCTTTCCTCTGCATACTCATAACATTCTGATGAGAAGGAGTGGGTGACTCAGCCATAGACTAAGAGGTGAATAAGTATCACCAGCCCCACTCAATTATGGGGCCAGAGGGAAAGGCAGAGTCTGCTAAAGTCAAAACAGATTTTTGAAACCGTTTTTCTTCCAGCCTCTGCAAAACCTGCTCATTCAATTCCTTTTCTGTTGATGACTTTGGCTTCTGAGACAGGGCCTTTCTCTGGCGGCCCAAAGCTCTGACAATTCCCCAAATGTCAGGGGCTTGGACAGCTCCTTGGGGTTAGGTGTCCAAAAGGACAAAGCTCCCAAGCCTCAGAATCTTTGCTGAGCTCTGGAGTTTCCAACGCTGCCGTCTCCTTCAGAGACACTGAGCCGCAAATGTGCGTTTCTGGAACTCCTGAACCTTCGCCTCCTGGGTGTCCCCTCAGCTTGGGCCCCTTCCTTGCTGCCTTGCAGTGATTAATTACAATCAGCCAGCCAAGCTTCATGGGACCCCACTTCCTTTGCTACAATGGACTTAACTTGGCTGTTTGGAACAAAAGATCCATCTCAGACCCCTAGTGCCCTTCACTAGCCCACCACAATAGGGGGATTTATGGCAGGAAAAAGCATTCTCATCCCTTCCTCTCATCAATTCAGGGTGGATGAGGACAGACGTGTTAGGCTGGAAGCATGATGGACAGGGCCATTTGGTCTAGGTCATAGCTGTAATCCTGGCTCTGACCTTTACTATCTGTGTGATCCTGGTCAGGTGACTTCTCCTCTTTGAGCCTTAGCAACCCTCACAGGGTTATCAGGAGGGATCTGTGCTCTTTCTCAGGACAGACAGGAGGCAACATGCTCAACAAAGTATCCGTGCCTTCCTCTTCTGCAAAGCTGTGTACAGCATGATGTGATGTCCACTATGGTCCATTTATGTAGGGCTATAACCACACTGGAAGGGGAGGATCCCTAGCTGAGCTGTGTAACTCATCTCTATATTGTTTTTGCTCCAGCCGTTGCCTCTTCTTGGAATGGTCCTCTTTCCAAACATGCAGCGTGACCTCTTTTCACCTGCAGCATCAAAGCCACAAAGAGGCGGCCGTCTTCGGGGCTCCAAAGGCATCTTCTGCTTACCCAATCCCAACTCTCATTCCTCACCACCACAGTCTACCACTCTCTCCTTCTCTTCTCTCTTTGGAACAGGGTAAATGCTCAGTAGAATTTTTTGTTTGTTTTTATATGAATAAACTTGGCTCATCTAAAAGAAGAGAACACTTTTTTTTTTCTATAGTCACAAAAATAGCCATCTTGAGTAACCCTCTGGCATTTACAAAGCACATCCACATACATTTCCTCATGTGAGTCCACCGTCACCATTTAGTAAATACAGGTATTAAGCTTCTTTCTTCAAGAAATTTGGTGGGTACATAAGAGAACGGGAGCAGAAACCTTCCTCAAGGGCTCCTCAGGAGCACTACGAACTGGCAAATGATTGTAGTAAACACAGGTGTATCTACTGGGCACTGGGCACTCTGCTGTGTGCACGGGACAAAAATAAGTAAGACTATGTCTCTGTCCATAGGAAACTCACAGGTGAGTGAATAAAATTATTAAACATAAAATTCATTCACATATTAAACTCCCCTCTTCTGAGGACCTATAGTGAGGGTTGTAGGCATCTGACTACATGTTCATGATGACTCTTTACACTATCATGGAAGAATTAAGCCCTGGCATAACTCACAGTGTGTCATAAGGATTCTGTTTGTATAATATGTGAATTTTATGTAATGAACGTGTATTTATTTTGAGTCAGATAAAAATAGGTGAAAGGGAAAAATGACAATTTAGAAAACACTATTTACTTTTTTCTGTTTATACATGCCCCTCCCCATTTGTTTACCATTTGTAGCCTATAAGTGTAATAAATGGATAGAGGGCTTTAGAAGAGGGAGACTATACATCTGTCTGGAGAATCATTGCAATCCACATTTTCTTTGCAGTTTTTGCTGGTAACTTTGAAAAGAAGTTCCTCAGACATCTATAAAGCCATAGTTCCAAAGGGCACAAGCAGGCACTTCCAGGACAGGGCAAAAAAAGAGAAGGGGAGGAAAACACAGCAGTCAGATGGCTGTTGTTTTGCTTTTGTTTTGTTTTCTGTCTGTTTTGTTTTGTTTGCTTACAGAACATCTCAGAATCTTCCAAAAAGCACATGCTTCCTGAGATAGTGAGTGAGACGAGGGAGAGAAAGAACATGTAGGATTTCTCAAATGCATTATCAGGAAATCAAGAATTGAAACTAGTGTTGCTAAGAAATACATTGATGAATTTAGCCCTTTCAGACTGTAAATATCTCTTTATGCTAATCTATGGAACACTGGCAATTGCTCAGGTGAGATGGGACACAATGGGATAAAAGGGGCATGTAAGGAGGGACCTTTTGCAGCATGACAGTTAAGCCACAGCAGATCATCTCCACCTGCCTCCTCTCCAGACAGCCGGCAGCATATCCCACTTGATCTACCAAAGAAAACAGCACCTTCTCTCTTTGCAAACCTTGCTCACAGACACAGCCTGGATTTGAGAACCATCTTCTCAATTCTCATTGGAGATATTGTGGCACTGTCTTCTTAGATATAGGACCACTTTAAGGAACGGTAGACCTCCCTCCTCAATTTTAAGCGACAGGGAGCTACCTATGGGATTGCAAATATCATGAAGCTCCAGAAAATGGGGATAATAGTTGTTTTTCAGGTTGGATATGGAGATTATTGGGTTATTTCATGAGAAGAATCAATAATGCTAGACACATTGTAGGCACCAGGTAACAGAGATCATTATTAGCTGCACTTCCCCAAGAAGTTGAGTCTCCTTTCTCATTTTTTTGCAAGATGGAGCACTATCTTCTGACCCAACAGAGCCACACAATTTAAAGGCTCCCGCTGAGAATGAAAGTCCTGCATTCATCTTCAGTAATTAATACATGCCCTCGGGGATGCTTGGGGTTGGAGATGGGAGGGTGGGGGACTGTTTTTCCTTTTTGATTGAGTGCCTTTTTTGTCTCAAGCTATTCAGAATGTCAGGGGGAGTTAATGAAGACGTGTTGTGCACCCACTGCAAACGCAAAAGAAGGGAAAATGCAACCAATTCTACCACTGTCTGAGTGGTGATGAGATCCTCAGTTACACTGGGAGTTCAGGGGAAGAAATGAGAGTTATGACAGGAGACGGATGGAACAGGAGGCTGGTCACAGAACCAGAATGAAAGAAAAGAGACCCCCTTCCATCCTTCCTGGTTTTTCCTGCTCTTTCTTCTTTCTTCCACACTTTCTTCCACACTCTTCTGCCTCACCACAGAAAGTCAGTACAAGGTCTCTGTATGCCCTCAAACACCAGATCATAAAATCAGCAAGATTCAGTCTGAGTAGTGTGTACAAATCAAGGATCTCTGCATTTTTTAATCCCTGCAAATTTGCCATAGATAATCTAAATAATAGCCAATAACCAAATCACTGGTAGCTCTTCCTTCTCCAGGACTGATCTCAAATAACAGATGTGAAGTTGTTCAGCCTAGTGGCTGTTCCCAATTCTTGAGTGATTTGATGGGGGAAATCTCCCTGTACTGGGATAAAACAGATTATCTAATGTCTGAAGCCCCCGAATTTCCACGTACCTCTTGTGTATATGATATATCCAAGAAATGGCTTGATGTGTTCTCCCCAAAAGGTTGGGAAAGGCACTTCTTCTTTCATAAGACAGCAATTTGGGGGGACCCAAGGGGGTGGTTGAGAAGGTCAAGAGAGTCTGCAAAACTGTTTGGACTCTCTAGGGAAGAGTTTCCTGCAGGAATCTTAGCAATTATGACTGTCTTCCCTTTAAAGAAAAAAAAAGTGAAAAACAAAGTGATTCTACAGTGTGGTTATAAAGTGAGTTTTTCTTTAGAGGAACAAAGTGATCTCCATTTTTAGTTTCCACTGCTCTTCTAGAAAGGACCTGGTATACTTCAGAATAGAGCAGACTGAGTCGTTAAAATGATAGCTCTGTTTCTAGCTCAAAACTGTCTCCAAACAGAGCACTAGTTACATCAGACAAGGAAGTTCTCCCCAGAGGAAGAAAGGGTGTGGGGTTGCAAAGGAGAGCTTTTGGGCATAGTTCAAGAGTCAAAAAACTGAGCTCAAAATCCAAGCCTCTCTCATGGGATTGAGTTTACCTCTCTGAGCTTTACTTCCCTCATTCATGAAGTGGTGGTGATGATTATAATAACAAATAACCCCTCCCTGGTGGAATTGCATTATTTTAAGGGATTATCATCATTAATTTACAGCATTCACGTTGACGTACAACATCCAACGTTTGAATGTGCCAATTCTGCCTGCCAACAAAAGGGAAGGATGTCACCCGGATGTTGCCGATTTCTGCAGGCAACGGTCCATTGAACCCTCTCCCTTACCCTGGGTTTGTCTAGCCAGTTGGAAGCAAGTCCCATGAAAATGAACTCACAACTTGAGATCTCGGAGACAGAAGTCAAAGCCAGGTCTAACTAGATCAGAGCTCTTTATTCTCTCCACCTGACAGTGCTGCCCTGAGCCAGGAATGTACATACCCATTTATTCATCCTTCAGTCCTTCAAAATGTATTTACTAAACAAGATATTGTTTTGTGTAGCGGGGTTATCTTAAATGTGAAGGTACTTTTAAAAATAAAGTCCTGCATGAAAGTAAGGTAGCCAATTAAAATAATTTCTCCCAGCCATTTAGGGTAGATTGATGGAACAGCAGCATTCAAATAGAGAGTGCTTGGAAGAGAATGGGGGACCACAGAGAAAGTAGAAACTATAGGTCATAAAAAGTAACATGGTACCTGAGCCAGGTAAAGAAGGTCAGTATCAACACTGATAAACCACGTTGACGTTGACGTGGACCGATAATATGATGTCATGAGAAAAACTATTTACCTCCCCCAAATAAACATCTTCAGTCTAATGATGGCAATAAAATGAAAAAAAATCAAATATAAGGATGTTCTACAAAGCATCCAACTAGAATTCATCAAAATTGTAAAGGGTTTCGAAAAGTTTGTGAAACTGTCACAGTCAAATGAGCATAAAGAGACATGATAATTAGATTATCTAATGTGCCACCCTAGAGGGGATCCTGGAAATGAAAAAGGACATTAAGGCAATCTGAATAAGGAATGGACTTTGGCTAATAATAATGTTATCAGTATTGGCCATCAATTGCAGCAAATGGACTCTATACTTAATTGCCATAATAAATGTAAGATGTTAATAATAGTGGAAACTGGGTGCTGGGTATAGAGGAAGACTCTATATTGGGTTTCAAATTCCCCTATAAACACAAAATGGTTCTAAACCATTAAACTCACTTAAAAAGTGGGGAGGGGTACTGTTGCCATTCAAAGGAAAACTGGAAGCCAAAAAAAAAAAAAATTGACGCAAGAATAAGACACTCTTGTCTCTTTAAGCAGTATTATGCTTTGTTCCCTCTGGAAATGGATATGATTTACTTAATTTTAATTTGTGCTCTGTCTTGATCCAGAAGGTGCATCAGGTTCCTTACCAAAAGATACCAAAATTAAAACTTGAGAAACTGTGGCAGGGTGGGAGTTGACAGAGAGCAGTCCAGCCTGGGTTGGATGGGCAAGTTCTGAAGTCAGGTGGGCTTGAGTTCATGTTCTGTTCCTTGGTGAAGATATTCAACCTTTCTGTTGCCCTGTTTCCTCATCTGTGATGCATATTTGATGAGCTTTTAGGGGGCCATATACAGTATCATATGCATCTTAACACAGTGCTTAACCATGCACCATAGAGTTTCAGTGGCCTGAAATCCCAGGTTCATTTCAGGGCTCCACCATGGGATCCAGACTGAAGAATGCATTGGTTTGGCCAAAGTATCTAGAATATTTGGAATCTTGCTGAAATGTCTTCATAAAGTAGCAATTTTTTCTACAAATAAAACCGTCTTCATCCTATCAGATGTGGTGGTACACGCCTGTCATCCCAGCTACCGGGGAAGCTGAGGCAGGAGGATCTTGAGCGTAAGGCCAGTCTAGGCAGCTGAGTGAAACTCCACCTCAGAAAAGAGAACAAAAACTCTTCATCAATTTTAATGTAAATTTCTCCATTTTATAGATTTCAAAACTTAGATCCAAAGGGTGTCATTTGCCCATGATCACACACGGCATTGGACACAGAAACAGGCCTTGGTTGTAAACATCTCAACTGCTCGGGAGCCTTTTCCTCCCATGTATCGAGTTACATTTTTGCCTTGCAAATGCACTTCCTGTACATGTTAAGAAATAGCCTAACCAAGGTATGAGAAATGTGCGATTTAATATTCCAATGTTAGGGATTAAAGATTTCTTCAAGCATCTGCTTGTTGATTGGCTGAGAAGTCTACCCCAGTTTTCGTGGATCCAAATTAATCAAAAAAGATTCCTTCATGACATCTACTTGCAATAAATTTGAAGTCATAAAGAAACATGCCCTAGGTTTGTTTTGTGTCTGCTTTATTCTAGCAATGATTAACGTGAGAGTTGAAACAATAGACTTTGGAGCCAGACAGATAGAGATCCAATCCTGGCTCCTTCGGTTTACCAGCTAAATGATCTTGCCTGAGTCAGAGAGATCCCGTTTGAGCTTCCCTGCTTTCATCTTTGAAAGAAAGGTGATTATAATCCAAAATTCACAATGTTTATGGCAATGTAAAATTAAATCATATAGATGAATTATATCATGAATAGCTTGGTACACAGTAACACTCAGTGAACTAAAGACGTCATTGTTGTTATTGCTTCTGTTATCACTGTGTTCTCTTCCTGGGAAACTACTATTCTGTGGTCCCTGGAGAATCATTGCAATGAGACAATGTTGAGTCCTTTTTACAGGGTGTCAGGAGACCTGGTTCTGTTCATGTCGGACTTGCAACATATTAGTCCTGGGATTGGGTCAGCATGCTCCTTCTCTGGCCCACGTATAGATAGAGCATTTTCTGTTACTTGGTCTCATATAATCTTAACCAAAAAATGGAAGTTATAGGTTTAGGTCACTGAAACCTCTGCATGTGGTCCCTCCTCTAGGCTCAGGTTGATTAAGGACTCAAAACATGTGAAAAAACAATCTGTTTATTTCCATTGTTCACATCTGTTCATCTTCCACACTGGTTTCATCGCCAACATCCACACTGTGGCAGTATAGTGGAGACTCAAGTTCTGTAGCTAGATGCTCTCAGGTTGGATTTCAGGGAAAAGAAAGCACTTTGCTTCCTTAAGCAGGTTCAACAAGAGTCGTAGGCTGGACTGTCACTGGTGGACATTGGGGACAGGAGAATGGAGGACAGGGCTTATCCTGAGCATCTCGATACATGTCATTGCAGGAGTCTGAGTAAGACCGTCCAGTTTAAATAATTAGCAGTAAAGCAATGAACCCTGCATTCAATCCCTATTACAACAAATTACAACCAAATTAGGCATCTGAAACAATCCAGTTCTATGATTTCTACAGGTAGGTCAGAAGTCTAGGCATGGCATGGCTGTGTTCCTTGCTCCAGGGTGGCACAAAGCTGAAATTCAGAGTCAGCCAGGTTGGGATCTTACCTGAGGCTCCAAGTCCTCTTCCAAGATTGTGAACTTGTTGGCAGAATTAAGTTCCTTGTAAGTTCCGGAAGAGATTCTCAGGTTCTGGACACATGATTGCCTCTCCCAGAATGTGGCAGATCCTTTTATTCTCAAGGCCAGAGAATAGTTCATTATTTTTAAAAAGGGCTCATCTGATTAAGCCAGGCCCACCTAGGGTATTCTTTCTTAAGATTAACTCAAACTTGACTTAGTAGTAGCCTATTCTATTAGATTCTACTGGCTCTGTTTATGGTCAAGGGGAGAGGATTATATAGGGAATGTCTACTGGGCAGCAGGGATCTTAGGAGACATCCTAGAATTCTATCACCACAGACTCTAAATGTAAATAGGAGTCTGGTTAAAAGGAGAACATTGAATGTTGGACAGCCATAACATCAAAATCCCCCAATTACCCCTCAAAAACAAAAGCGCTTGGATTGGCCCAGATTATCTCTAACATCCCTTCCAATTCAAATCATGCTTAATTTTGTGAAATCAAATATAGAAACTAAGTATTTCCAGTGCAGTTGGGGAAATCAGCAGTAACTGTGTATAAAAGTCACTCAAAATAGAGGGCAAATTCTTCAGAAATATCACCCTTTCTCAGAAAGTTTTGCAATCCTCCCCCCTTTGGGGGGGCATCTTTTGCCCACTTAATTGATATTTTCTGACTTGCTGTTGACAGTCCTATTTTTACAGGGCTGGAAGGACACAGTCTAGTCCAGGACCTAAGGGAATCAAAGGAACCTTCCTGAAATATGGCCCTGGCTCAGCAAGTGAGAAGCCTTCCCCCAGGTCTGGGAGCTTGAGCTACGGTTCATCTCTGGCCTCATGTTGTTGGCAGTGGAAGAGGAGGATGTGGTCAGGATCACAGAGGCATTACTCAGAGCCAATTTTGTTCAGAGACAAGAAAGCAGGCAGAGATCTATTCCTGCAAGGTTCCATTCCTGTGTGCAAGAGATTCCCAGGAGGCCACCTTCAGGACCTTGGCCTCAGCCAAGAAGCTGTTTGTCCAGTAGGAAATTGAGCACACTCATGTGGGCTTTCTCATGTGGGCAAGTGCAAGAGAAGATACACAAGAGCAAACAACCTCCTTTTTGGGGACAAAACTCATAATCATGTTTCAGATACTCTGGGAGAAAATTTAATAAATGATTCAGCATGGATCAAAGCACCTATAGGAATTCTCTATATCTGCATATATGCATTCACATATGGAGGATCAGAGAAGGACCCTGTCCTAGGACTCCTCATCTACTGCCTGAGGTTCAGAACTGCATTTAGACAGCTCCAGCAATATGCGAAATGTCATCATAGAGAAAAACAACAAGGTAGAACACCTAAAGTCAAGGAAGGCAGAGGGATTCAGGAAAGGTTTCCTGGAGAAGTGTATGAGTTGAGTTTTAAGGAATAAATGGATGCTAACCATATGAAGAATGAAGGTCAAATGTGCTGTTCAGAATTGAACCAACTGTGCAGAAAAGGTTCTGATATATTTAACAGTCAAGAACATGCAGAGGGAAATCCAAGCGTATGTACAGCTTGAGGCTTGAACTTGGTTATGTGGAGAGAAGCAGAGAGGTGGACCTATGCAGGGATGAGTATGGGGAGGTCCCCATGACAAGGTCACAGGCAGTCTTATGTGTCCTGTGGTCAACAGAAAGTTCCTGTAAAGTTCTGAGAGGTGGAGAGCTCAGTGAGACTAGTCTGCTGAGAATCCCTCTGTCTCAGGTGTAGACAGACCAAGGCCCCAACACTGGAGGTGCAGAGGTCCACTTCCAGCTGTGGCAACCAATCAAGTGAGAGATGGTGAGAGTCTGAGCTCCAGCATTAAGGCTGGAAAGAAAGAAAGGATGAGAAATACTTTGGATGGGATATCTGCAAGATTGGTGATAGATTAGCTGTGCTACCTAATGGAGAGACTAACATCAAGAACAACGCCCATGTGGTCCCCAATTTTTCCCTTTTTCTTTTTCTCCTTCCTTCCCTTTCTTTCTTCTCTTTAAGAATCAGATTGAAGTTCAACCAACATTTATTATTGATTATGTGTTGTGGGCCAGTCGTATTCAGAACACGGGACTACAAAGGATCACATTTTACTTCCTAGCATTTTACAGTTTTGCCAGACAATGGATAAGAATGAAATCTTGAAGAGATCTTCATCCTGTAGAAAGTCCACTAATAGAAGAGACAGGAGTAGTCAGCATTTGTCTCAGAGAATTGATGCCCTTTGCTTGAGTCCTGTATCACCGAATTTAGGATTTTTAAAACTCAAAATGCATATTTGGATTTATTCTAAAAAGCTATAATGGGATACCAGTGACAGCTATATAATGGCCATACCTTGTATAGTTAATTTGGAGATTTCAAAACTAATGTTTTCAGCCTCAGCTGCACATCATGATCATCTGGGAAACCTTAAAAGGATACTAATGCTGACCCCCAGCCCCTGGAAACTCCAATACTATTATGTTGGGGGTACAGATTGTGCTTAGGCAAGGCCAAGAATCACAAGGTCCATCCCCAGTACAAGCTGCAGAAGTTCTTCTCTGCTGAACTCTGTCCCTGATGGTCCTCCCCTCTCCTGCCCGGCAGAGTCTGACTCACATGAAGGGAAGAACATCTCTCCGGCATGGCTCTCCCCCACTCCTGCAGCCTCCCCGTCGCTGGTGGTCCCCTGTTCTTGGCACAGATGGATCTGCTACCTAATTGCCTGCTTATTTGTCAAGTGCTTGTCCCCCACAGATGTTCCCATGTGGGGATTTGGAGGCAGCATCTGTATACAAACAGCTATTGCATCACTCTTCTGCTTTTGATCTAGGACTGATGCGGCCCCGCCAGGCCACGCAGCATCTTCCAACACTGACCTGAGGATGAGCCTTCTGATCCCCATCTTTCATTCCCAACCTTTTGTCTCTATCTTCTTTAGTGGTCTCAGAAGCTTTTCATATGTCCTCTTGGATTTTCTCCCTCTGCTTTTTTGTTATCATTATTTTTGTTGCCATTGCTTTTGATCTTTCTCTAAGAATAACAGCACATGATGGGAGTCTCCATTCTCAGTTCCTGAAACAAATGTGTAACTAGGACCCAGAGAGGATCAGGATACAGTCATTCAGGGACAAGGCTGAGCTCAGTTCTCTCTCTGATCTCCGTTATTCTCCACCTAATGGACACTCTGGAAAGATCCAGGCCTCCTATGGTGGTTCTGAAAGTGAGCTCTGTAGACTTTGATGAGTGACTTCCCTTCAGTTAGCAAGAGACTGAACTTTGGTGTCTCTTAGCATCACTGTGAAGTTCTAAAATAATGCGCATGACTTCACACAGAAAGGGTTGTTTGAAAAGGCAAGTGAATGTGCTGGAAAATCAGTGATGATATCTACCATGATTATCAAGTGTATTAATTTGATATTCTCAGCTTCACATTCCTATTATAGCTACTCATTTTCAGAGTTACTTTGGTCAAGTTACTTCAACTCTTGGAGCTTCCATTTCCTCCTTTTAAAAATGGGAAGAAAATTCATAACAACCTTTCACGGCTATACTAACATTGAGTGTTTATGACACAACTTAACACATAGTGAACAACGGAGATACTGATAAATATTAAAGATGATGGTGAGAAAGAAGGAAAACATTTTTTAAAGGAACAAGACAACATTTTCTATCATATAAAAAGCTCTGCATGAAGAGTCAGGGCTCCTGATTTTTAATCGTAGCTCTGAAACTAATTAGCTGTGTGATCTCTGATAAACTTCTTTCCATCTTAATGCTTTAGAGGTCTCATTTGAAAGACCAGATAGTCTTTGAGTCTTCTTCCATGCTGTGATCTATATCACAGCCATGTTTTCCTCTTATCCCTTAATCCCTCACCAGTCAAGGACATGACATGCCAGGATCCTTCTGGCTTCCTCAAATCTCCTCCTTTGATATCTCTTTCCCTGTTTTCCTAGCCTTTGTGGCATGGCTTCCTTCCCATTGCCTTAGAATCTGTGCAAAGGAAACTAGTCTGACCATTTTCTAAGACCCGCTTCTTTAGATGTGGGCAGAAGGACCCCGGAACCCAGCCTAGGAGATAAACCACCATGGGCTTTTTGAGATAAGCCACAATCTCCATCTGAGAAGGCAGCTGCTGTCAAGTGGAAACACTGACATTGGCCTTAGCTCCAGCCATGCAAATAGTATTACTGCAAAGACATATATTTAGCATCTATGACATCAGCTTGATTTACCTTGATTAACGGAGCAATTTGCTGTACATTTTTCCAAATGCTGTAATCAATTAGAACTCAAAATGGATTAGAAAAACCTCTATGGTGTGGCCAGAGTCCAAAAAGGCTAATCCATCATGAAATATATGTACATGTTCTACCCAGCCATGCAGAGGATAAAGATTTGTGTCTTGGGTGAACTCGCAGTGGGTCCAGTTTGCACAGTTAAGGAGCAGGCACTTTTGATACCAGCCATGGTGAGGACTAGTTGATGGGGGTGGGGACCGCTCTGTGAACACCGTTCCAGTTTGATCTGCTTCTCCACATCTCTATGTGGAATCCTTTCCCTGCTCCTGTCCATCTCCACGGTGATGTCTATCAAAGACCTAACTGGTTAATAATAACAGCATAGACACGAATCCCTTTGGTTGGCATTGGCCACCTTTTAAAATACGTCCTCATGTTGCTCTTGCAATGCACTCTTCTTTGTTCCTATGCACGGTCCATATTTTATCATTTTTGTACAACTTAAAATTCCCTCTCCTAAAATTTGCAATGAACTATCTTACAACTCTGTGTTTGTTCCTTCAGTCCTCTCAGTTTGGAATAGCAAAAAAGAAGTAGTATTACTACCCTGAGTTGAACACTACACACTATATACATGAGTCAAATTATTATGCATTATGCCATGAATTTGTATGATTAAATGGTAATTTAAAAATCAAATATCTGTTTAAAGTTTTAAGAAGCAAAGATCAGGCATATGCTAAATGCTTTCCACATACCATTGCCCTTCATTCTTTCAACCACCCCATTAGTTCTGAGAATTAATATACTCATCCTAAGATGTACACGGGCTGCATTAAGATTAAACCTAGGCCTATTTGACCCCAAAGCCCTTGGTGCTCTCTCTTCTAATTCTTCTCAATCTTACCCATTGCTGGAACTCTCACTGGGCTTTTCTGTCTGAGAGGAAATCTACCTGCTAGACCAACTGACAGATGTTAGGGGATGGCTGTGTAGCATGTTCAAAGACAAAGTTAATACCTGCCCAATTTGTACATTCTACAATGACTGAATGTGTTGCTGTCCTAAGTAGAACACCTTCCTGGGTACAATATATGGTATAGTGTAACAGGGTATTAAGGACTGGTTATAACAAAGTGCTGGTTGAAAATGGAACTCAAATGTTCAGAGTTTCAGATCTTCTGTTAACCATATGTATAATTTTGTGATTTTTCTGAATCTTTTCAATTAATATAAATAGATTACACACGGAGCCTGGTTGTTGTTAGGGTGGATTGAGTTGACAAGAGGCTACAAAGGTGCTTTATCTAGTGCTGTTTATCCTACCTGGTGCCTGATCTAAGGAACTTCTTATCCAGTAACTCTTAATTTAAATTCTGTATAAAGCTACTCTATCAGCTACAAATTAGCATATAATTTTTAAGTGAGAATGAGAGAAGAAATGTAAATCATTGAGATCTCTGCCTAGTTCTTCGTGACTTCCCCAGGACCTCAAAACATGCTTGGGCCATGACTGGTCCTCAAAACATACACCAAATGAATGAATACTGTTGTCATTCAGAAGCACCAAGAGGAAGTCGGAGACCTGGGCTCTGGTCCCAGCTCTGTGCCTAACAGACACTAATAAGTAAATTCAGACACTAGCGACCTCAGTTTCTTTATCTTTAAAAAGAGAATGTTAAACCCCTGACTTCATAAGGTTGCTATGTGGAACAAATAAAACTGTCTACATGGAAGTGCCTTGTAAACTATAAAGAGATGTATATGTACAAGGAGATGAACAGAACTGACTTGTATTCTCAGAGGCATGCACAGGCATGCAAGTGCTATGTTCTGAGAGGCTCAGAGGATTCGCTTCCAAAAGCCTTCAATTCAAAGTCCAGTGGTTTATTCCATTTTTACAAATTACCATTCATCTTCTTGACTTGACACTTAGGGAAAGAACCACAAAATCTTACAATCCACTGGTTAGTTTATTCTTGCCAAAAAGGACATTAAAGACTGATGACTACCATCCTCTTCCCCGAGTATACACTACTGTAGTGTCAGGAGTTGAGCCCCCAGAGGGAAGGGTCTACACCTTTTCCTTTACCAGCAACGAGCACAGTGTTTCACTGACTATGTGCATTAACTTTTGTCCAGTAAGTGGAGGAATTAATACACACTTGAATAATTTATTCGATATCCTCAGTGCCTAGCAGAGTGTCAGATCCACTGTGTTTATTTGTTTATGTGTTTGTTTATGAAAGGAAAGAATGAATAAATGCTCATCCAGCAGTGATCGTACACAGACCTCTTGCCCTATATAATGCCCTATATATCGCAAGTTGGTATTCCGTCTGGCTTGCTTTGTTATTCATTGATTTCTATTTGTGCATTTTGTCTATCTGTGATTCCAACTCTGTGGAAGAAACAAGGGACCCCCATCACTGGGTCTCTTGGAACACGTAACTGGAGGTTCATCACGCAATTAAAACAAATTTAGTAAATATGTTTTGATTGTATGTACCTGCACAAATTCAAGAGGCTAGTTGGAGTGTGACTTTCCAGGAGGAGATTGGGTAGGAATTACTTTGTGTGGTCTGATAATGTATTTATTTATGGAACTAAATGTTTATCTAAGCCTCCAGAAGATCTCTGGCTTCGTTTTGGTGTCTGTGTGCATTTGTGTTATTTTCCATGGTCGCAACAGCCCCATCCTTCTGGGGTCCAGCTGGGCTACAAAGTAATAAACAGACATAAAACTTGGCTCATCCCATGACAAGAAGTGGGAGCAACCCAAAGCCTTTAAGAAATTCTTCTCTGAGTAGTGAATGCCCCGGCTTCCAGCTAGTTCAAGTAGGGTTCAAGTAAGCACTCTAATTTTATGAAAGCCATCTAGGAGAAGCACAGTGAAGCCTCTCTACACACTGAATTGCTGAGCATCTGAGATAGAGTTATCTTTTTCTTCCTGTCTGTTCTTTGACAGCAATCAACAGCATTGAGTTACTTGGAAAACTTTTATAACCAATCCAGGGCATGAGAAAGTCTTCCCTTTGGTTTCCTTAATATATCCCTTTGCCATTTAAGAATTCAACAGAGGCCGATGCAAAGCAATGATCATACTTTATTTAGAATGGCAAAGCCAAGTGAGTTCAAAACCACTGTCTAAAATATCTTACTGGAGGCCCCCGAAGAGACCAAATCACTTTCCAAGGTTCATCACATCTCATTGCTTATGACATTTGCTTGCACAGAGAATCCCATGCAGTCCAGAAAAATCACTATAAGACACTTCACTTGCAACTGGTAGACCAGTCATTTGCCAACCTGTTTATTTCATCAACACAGAATAAATAAACCTGTGCCAAGACATAGATTGAGAGGTAAAGGCTATGGCCTTCTGGAGGCTTCTGTCTTGGTAAGAAGTGCATAAGTGTCCACTTCCATCATTCCAGATGGAGAGAACTCCCCCACACAGCAGAGGGACATAGTGTTCCAGCAGCTCAGCGAAGAGGGTGGCCACTCCTGGAAGGAGATGAGAGGAAGGAGGTGAAATTGGGAAGGTCTTCATGGGGCAGGTGACAGATGACACTTGAGCTAGGTGGGATGGGTGTGCACAGTACTCTTCAGTTTTAGAGGGGGGTGCACAGCGCTTCAGGAGGTGCATGGTCTCCAACAGCTCACCCGCCCTCCTGCTCTCTGGAGCCCCATGCCCCAAGCAACTACCCTCTCTGGGTCATTCTCAGAAAACTAATCACAACCACACTGACTGGTTCCAGTACCATTTGAAATGCTTCATACTGTCGAGCTGCTCACTGCAAAGGCATACGAGGTAGGTACCACCCCATTTATGTGGAGGTAGCAACTAGAGTTCTGATAGAAGTTCTTGTCACTCTTCAAATATCATAAGACTTGTCAGTGGATCACCTGGGCTCCAATCTATTTCTCTATTATGCCTTAGTCTTTCCTCTTAACCCCTACACTATGTCTTTGGTCAGATGTTTTAATAGCTCCATAGGGAAAGAGGGTCAAGAAAGGGGTCATACGTGGGAACACCTGGGGAGAAGGTCTTTAGATCAGATTCCCCAAGGGCCATGCAGATGCTTTCAGGGGACAGAACTCTCATGTTGCAGGGGACAGAACTCTCAGCTGCTCCCACCTGAGCCTGCGATCCCAGGGAAGGCAGAAATGTACGTATCAAGTGATTTCTTGTCCCAGGTCACACTCTGCTCTTTTCACTCACTCCCAGGTTATCCACATCAAAGCTGGTGGCCAAGAATTATTTTCTTCATTTTGTGGATTTAAAAAAAAAAATCTAGGTCTTGTGTAGTTGCAGGATTTCCCAGAGCAAGTCTCTACCAAGGCCAGCATTTACAAGTAAAATATGTAGCCCCCCCCCAAAAAAAAACCCATCTTTCTTTTACCCCTGTCTTCTTGAGCCTGCCAAGTGCCTTAGGGTATATAGCATAATGATCACAGTGGAAAAGGAAAATAAAAAGAATAGAGGAAAGAAGAAGGAGGAGGAGGCAGAGGAGAGACAGCAGGTGGAATGTGTCTGCAAGTTACTTATTCACCTTAAATGAGCCCTGCATCCAAGGACGCTCACTAGGATAGGACACGGAAAAAGCATTTGCTGATATTTTCTGACCTGGATTTTGAAAAAGGGAACCATGAACACCAATGGGGCTTCTGGTGTTTTGTAACCCAAGCTTGGACACAGGAGGCAAGTCCACATGACTATCTTAGTGTAGCAGTGGTGTTGGTTACTACACAGCAACTCGCCAAAACCTCCTCGTTATGTCCACACGGTCCTCTTACCCTGATAGCCACCCCCCCTTTGTTTATTGAGCTAAATGGTGGACTAAAGGTTCAGTTTTTTTTTTTTTTTTTCCTAGCAGCCTAGGAGGGTTATTGGATAATCATTGCCCCCACCTCAAGTCATGATCTCATTGCATGTGTTGTACGCCTTCTGGGCTCTGGCTTCTTGGGAATGACGTTCGTATCTGCAAAGTCTGTTAGATCTTTCTCCTTCACTGATAGCAAGCAGCTCAGAAAGAAAACAACACAAAAGCCTTGAGACTCTATTCCCCAGCTTCCTTCCTTCCTTTTCCTCTCCTCCCGAGCCCCTCCCCTAGAGAATACCAGAGAAATAAAAATAAAGTCGTAATTAAGAAAAGGACTAAGAATAAATTCCATGCATTTAACCAGAGTTCCATCTCTGAACCCAGGAGGATTGGCGCATATCTGTGGCTGCGCGGGAGGAAACGTGCAGGGAACTCATGCTGTGCTTTCAACACAAATACAGCTCATAAGGAATAGTTTATCACTTAAACCATCTCTTTAATTCTGCAGAGTAAAGGCAAGACCTCAAAAAAGGCTCAGATACCACCACCACGGCCACTGGGGTCTCCCATTTCTAGAGTCCCTTTGGCTCAAATAGCTCAGAGCAATTCACAAACATTTATTGACGGAACCCCATGACCCATCCCCCAAGTGAATACTTTAATATCCCATTCTGCAGAGGGCAAAATGTAACATGGAGAAGTTCAAGGTTCTTGGCTGCCTGCCACCCAGAAAAAACCGAGTCGTGGCTGGATTTTGAAAGGAAAAAATCACCAGGTGCACAGTGGATTATTCGAGAAATGTGCTGGGAAGAGCACAGGGCTCTAGGTTGGAAGGCCTGACCCCTGACCCTTCTTCTGTCCCTCACTCTCTGGAGCACTGGGGCCAATGCACCTCGCCTCTTCAGACCTCCGTCTCCCCGACTGTAGAATGGAAGCTTGAAGTAGGAGACCTTAAAGCCCCTTCTACCTCTGAAAATGGTAAGCTCTATATCCATCAAGCAGAAGGGACAGGAGAGACAGCATCCTTCCTGGCGGAAGGAGTCCCAGAGCCTTTGACACCAGCCCTCCTCTCAAGGCCTGGTTCCACTGTTCCTCCTCCAGGTTGGGTGCTCTGAGTTGTGGCTGCCCATAGGAATTTTGTGGTGTTTAGAATTCCTGGTTGTTTATTTTTCTACATGGAAAAGGCTCAATAACTATATACCAAATTAGCATATTCTATGTAATGAAACCATAATTAATTCCTTGGCCCTTATCTGACTTGCAAGACTATAAGGACCTTGAGGGCAGAATTGGAAAACTACTTGTTAAACCCTAAGATCAGAGATATCTATGATAAGGCTCTTAAATATAGATATCGATATCTAAGATATAGATCTTAAATATCTATAAATAGCTGCCTTTTCTATGTCTATCTGGATTTTAAAATCCTGATGATACACAGGGAGGTGGTTCTTGAAGTGTAGGTCCAATTTAATGCACTGTAATTCAATCTGGCAATTAATTATTGATCATCTATTCTTTGCCAAAAACAATAGTCGTCTCCAGAATTACAAAGATACCCAAGATTTCATTCTTTTCCTGAAGGGTATTCTGTTCCTTGGGGGAATCAGGCAAGAGAAAAGACAATGGTAATACATGGTACACACATCAGTTGCAGGATAAAAAAAAGTGCGGAAGAGAAATTAAGAATAAAAAGACCCATCATAACTCAGGTTTTTGGTGAACTTGCTTTACCTTTCTCACCCTAAAGTAAGAAAATTGCAGCATGAAAATTTCAGCTCTGATGAAATTTCAGAGCACAAAATTGAAATATCCCAAGGTCATCATATGTGTAGGGCAGGCTGAGGGTTAGCTGCATTAGTGAAAAACTTAGATACAATTTTAAGGGAAGTGTAATTGGCATGAATGTGGTTTCCAAACTCACCAAGGTGTAGATGGCTTTAATGAAAAAGTAGGTTATTGCAACCATACCACGGCAGCATCTATAGGAACATTCCCACTCCTTTCTGGCATGGTTTCCTTAGATGTGAAAAGGAGGTGGTGAGATGAGATAATCGCAAGGATGCCTTCCAGCTCTGGTGTTCTGTAGCCATGGAACACAGACAGTGTCTTCTCTGTTGCCTCCCACAGCATTTACTGCTGGGTGGGGCACTAGGATAGAGGGAGGGCGAGAGGGAGGAGGAACTGAGGGAGGAAGGGTTGTTTTTCTCCCCTCCAGAGACTGGGTTTTAGAGAAAGGTGACATTCAGAGGCAATCAGAAAGGAAAAGAAGTAGCAAGAGAGGACTTGTCATTGCAAATACTTGTTCAGGACGTATGACAGGTGTTTTGAAGCAGCATTAGTTTGTAATCATGAGGCTTGGGTCCAGGTTCAAGTTCCACCTTGTTTGTTTAGACAAGGTCTGCCTAAGATGCCCATGTGGGCCTGGACTTTGCTGTCCTCCTGCCTCAGCCTGCTGATTAGCCGGGATTCAGTATGCACCACCACACCGGGCACTAAGTTCTGGTATTTTCAATGAAGAGCTTATACACTCTTAGGAATTCACTTACTCTCTTGAGACTAAATTTCTCTGTAAAATGGATTAAATATCTGTGAGCCTCTTAATTCAGGTGAATTGAATAAAATAACTGGGAAAAGGCCATTTGGAAGTTGGTGATGGGTGGTGTTATATTTGCCTTCACCAAGTGATGGCGTTATCGGTGTTTGTGACAGGTAGAAGTGAAAGAATTTGGGATCAGGAGCCATCTCATCCCCTGGAACATCCTGATTTAGCCTCATATCAGCTGGAAGTCTCCTCTGCATGCGTGTCTCTCCCAGAGCAGTAAGGAGAAGCCTTGGGGAGCTGGTGGGCTCTTGCAAGTCCATCGATCTATACACTCAGAGAAAAGGCTGCTAATAATTCCCAGCTCACCCTGGAGCAGAGACATACAGAGTGTTGTGTTGTGGCCATAGAGGGGCCTCAGACAGCAAATTTATAGAGTTGGTCTGCATTTTTAAGCCAGATAACTAAGCCTACAAAGTTTGCCCTGAATATATATATTTTTAAAAAGTCTTTACAAGTGTATGATTCTCACAAGCTGGAATTTATGTAGACATTTAAGTCTCTTGATGTAGAAGGTGAATTTTAGATTCACGTTGTAGATGGCAGAGCAAACCAAAGGAAGGATGTTAGCACCATCTACAGGTTATTTGTGGGCAGTGCACACACTGAGAGGAGAAGGTGGGCAAGGCAAACGTGCCCTTTAAGCCTCAGAGAGGGGCTGCAGAAGCATTGGCACCCATTTAAGGGAACCTCAGAAAAGGAGCTGTGTGAGTCGGCATGGTTCAACACAGTCACACAGTTCTGCAGAGACATGAGGTCAAGGACAATTCCATCAGAAACCAAGCACACTCTGCTTTTGAACTCTATGCTCCTAAGTAAGTTGCTTAAACTCTGAAACTCTCAGTTCCTTTCCTGTAAAATGGCAATAACAAACTCTGCTTTAATGGGTTGGTAATGAAGATTGCATTAAGAAAACAGTCAAATACGGGAAATAACCACCATTGGTCTCTGCTCTCTTGATACCATCTACTTCTTATCATCTTTGTGTCTCTCCCTTAGATTCCAACACAAGTAGCTTCAACATCTTGATTTTCCAACTGAAAGTCTGAAGTTAAACATGGGTCAATGACAAGGTCAAGGTCACATGGTCTGTAAGTGGCAGAAATGGTTAGAACATGGTTGATACATTCCAAAGCTCTCGCTTACTCCACTGTACCAGATTGCAGGTTTATAAAGTTTACCCCTTGTCTTACCACATCATGATTTTCTCCAAATGAATATGTAGGTGCTGTCATGCCCCTAGCTTTGTATACATTATTTTCTTCAACCTTGATAGATAGGTATCTTCACTGTTCTTGTGCAGATAAGAACCTGAGGCCCTGAGAGACTAAGTAACCTACCAAAACCTGGAAATATATGAGAGAGCTGGGAGTTGGGCTCTGGATTTTTGATTGACAGACTCTTGCTTTCCTCTGTCCTCTGATGACTCATCCCCCTTCATCTCTATTTGTGAAATACGTTATTGTTTATATTTACATCTCTGCAGTTACATATTCAAGTAAAGATATGTGCATTTATCAAGGTTCATGGAATCAGGATCTATTTCTCTGTTCATAGAAGATGGAGGTTTAGCTTTGGCATGCAAAATTGATCCCCTTCGACTTGGAAAAGAGCAATGTGTCTCATGAGGGCCAGAGAACAAGCTGGATAGATGCAGAGAAGCTCTGCTCTGAGCCCACTGAGGGGCTTCTGCTCCACAGTTAGGTTTACCAACAGAGAATCACCGGGAAAGGAGGAGAAAGACACGCAAGGCCCTGCTGTGCCTGCAGAGGCTCAGAGACACAGAGGACCCAACGGTGGTTGACTCAAAGTCCATGAAGCAACTTGACACTGGCCAGGTTTCTTGGCCCCAAGTCCCTCTAGAACTACCTGTTTACATCAAACCCTTCTGACCCAGGGAGAGTAAATTACCCACATTGTAAAGAAGCCTCTCCACCTGTCCGCTGCTTCCCTCTAGTGGTCATTTTACTGTCACGCAAGAAGACACTGAGGACAGAAGCTCAGTCACATTTGTTGGAATACAATTTGAGAAATACTGATACTGGTATTGGTTTTCCTGCCCCATAACATGAATTTCCATTTTAAAGACATGACAACTGAAACCCACAGGACAGTCATCATACAGTGACCCACTGTGATGATACAATGACATTTGAACTTTAGAATTAGGTATCTAGGTAGATCCTCCCTCAGCCTGTGTGTCTGCTTGAACTACAATCAACCTGCATCAGCTCATGGTAGACAAGCACTAAATTCCTTCTCAGTCATTGGCTTCTTTGGGTTATTTGCTAGGCAGCAGAATTCACATGCCCTGAATAGTGGGACTACATTTTCCATGAGCTGCCTTCTGTCCTGTCTCCCTCTGGGATAAAGGTACAGGGGGTCTCACTTCTCCCTCTGTAGGCAGAGCAGAAGATTAAAGTTGGTTCTTTTGTTTGTTTTTTCCTCGTGAAGCACTTTCTGAACTCCTCCGTGGTTCCATGTTGGATGTCCCCACTATGCCTGCAGTTGCCTTGACCCCAAGCTTCTCCAGTTCTATTCCAGGAAGTTTCTGTAGATCTGCCCTCATTCTTTTGACCTTCATTAGTACTCTGCACATCTCTTTGTGCTGAGTTCTTGTCCCTCCAGGTTTTTTATCAAAAAGGACCCACCAAGTATCCACTCGGGTCTGTTTCTTACTTGGCCCACATATGTTGCCTGGGAAATAACCAGTGACCCCTTGCTCTGAAAAACTCTGCAACTGCACCTCTCTAGGCTCCCACGCAAAAGAGTTTGCCAGCCCTTTTTTATCCTTTCTGTGTTTTATAAAGCCAGTTAGTCTTCATTCTGCACTCAGCTTTAGATTTCTCAGACTCAGCCCAAACATGGTCTTCTAGATCTCTAATTTGTAAGGAATTAATTTCAAAGATCTTCAATAGATCTCCCAAAAGCTCCTCTTGCTATCAGCCCAGGGCTGGAAGAAAGCACACTGCATTAAATAATACAAGTCCAACTGCTGTACCCACCAACCTTTAGATCTTACTCTCTCAATTCAGTACATGTTTATTTCTCATTCGCATTACTGTCCATACAGGTTCGCAACAGGGAAGGACTCTCAGCAAGCTGTCATTCAAGGACACTTGCAACTTCCATGTAATAGCTCCAACACCCTCTGCACCTTCGATTCATCCTCTGGATTCACTGCATCCAGCTGTAGAGGATAGAAGGGGTATGTGAAGGATCACACGGGAAGTGTTACAGGCTGGGTTTGGAAGCAGCACTCATAACTGCTACATAGATTCCTTTATTCCTTTGAGCTGTTAACTACAATTGAAGCTGAAAAATACAGAGTTTGTTTTGGTTTTGTTTTGTATTGTGTGTGTGTGTGTGTGTGTGTGTGTGTGTCGCCAACAGGAAAAGGAAGCAAGTCTTAGAGAACATGTTACATTGTTCATGCTTCGGACCTCAACTGTGGTTACTGAATATTCATTTCATTCCTCTTTTCTAAACCTAGAATATACTTAGTCTCTTCAGAAGGGAAATAAAGCCAGTTCACCCATCTCAAAGTCCAATAGGCTTGGTGGATGTATGCTCTTCCCCATCAGCTCTGAACATGAGTGCTCCTGTCATGGGAACCTATTCAGGAAGAGAGCGAATGGGAGACACATAGCAGCTATGGGATAGAGCTAATCTGAGATCCCCATGAGAAAACATTGGGGACACTCTCTGTAGAGAATTGAGAAAGTTCATTGATAGACTAACTCTATTCTCAGAGCAAGACTTTCTCAAGCCTTGTTCTCTGACTTTGAACTCCAGACTCCGTGTTTCTTTTCTGTCCATTGCACTCTTAGCCACCTTTGAAGTGGGTGCTGGGGAATGCCCTTCTTGGGATCCACTCATACTTTGCAGTCTGTTTCCAGGCCAAAGGTTGTTTTAAGGTTTGCCAAGAACTTTCAGGGTTTGGGATCAGGCTTGTGGTTTCTTGGCAATATTGTTTCATCCAAAACATCAGAGCTTATGACTTATTGGATTCCCATCAGTTGCATGTACCAGTGACTACACCCAACATTATGTCCCAGACATGGTTTTTAAATTCTGTTCTTTTGCTTCCTCCCCGCAGGCTGTTTCATGTTCCCTCTTTATGTGTTGGCAGCAACCTGAGGTTATCTGGGACAATAAGCTCGAGAGAGAAGGGAAGCTCTTTCCAAATGCTTCTTACTGGATGTCTGAATCACTTTTGCTTCTGTTAATTGTTAATATTTGCTGGATTCTTTTACGATTTAAAATTGTTTTCCTTTTTGTATCTTTTGCTGCTTGAGATCTGAGAGTAATGAGACCTTTAACATTTAATGCCCCCAACATCTGGAATCCTTGTAATTCTCTTTCTTTAGAGCTTCCACACTTGGACGTTCCTTGCAAAGTTCACCCCTTTCTCGTTACATCTTGTCCACGTGGACCAAAAGAAGTCAAGATATCCTCATTGTCTGTTTCTTTCCAACCAAGTCCCCTAAAACGACAGTTCCCCCAGCAAATGGTCTGCTTTGCAAATTATTGCGTGTAACTATTTTACCAAATGCTCTTGTACTACATAACAGCCCCTCGTCTGCTCGCCCTCTGGTACCAGTTTCCCAGGTGACCAACCACGAAGCCAGAAACACATCTTTATTTTCTGTGGCAGTATAGTCATTTCTGTTAGCAATTACTGTATTAGTCAAGGTAATTTAATTTCTGTATCAAACCATCAAGGTTCCAAAGGCTTTTCAGAATAAAATTTTATTTCTTGCTGATAACACAGTGCAATGCAATTTGGCCCCAGGCACTTGCTCCCAGCAGTGAGTAAACTACCCTGGTTTCTTCTGCACAGGCTCAGTCACATGGGACTTTGCTGCACATTAGAAAAAACCTTAGTAACTTAAAAAAAAAAAAAAAGAAATTCTGATGCCCAGAAGTCATGACATAGCAATTAAATCAGGGTCTGAGAATAGAAATCAGGCATCAGATATTTTCAATGCCCAGTGGATTAAGAATCATCCCCACTGGATCAGGATTCAGCCAACTAGAGCCCAAGGAAAAAATACAGCCCACCAACTGTTCTTATGAATAAAGTTTTGTTGGAACACAGCCAAACCCACTCTGTTATATATAGTCTATTGCTGCTTTTACTAAGTGACAAGAGTTTTGTGGCTTCAACAGAAATCTAGAATATCCACTGCTATCTCCTTGACTAAAAAAAGATTTCTGACCCCTCCCCAGTGATCAGAAGAAGAATAAAGTGGGAAATTTTAAGGTCATTCTATAGTCCAATTTATGTGTGTGATTTTAAATCTTGATGTGAGTGCTTTTAGCTTTCTCTTTAAGGTTTGCTCTCTTCAATGTCCCAAAGATGACTTTTGGAGGACTTCTATTTATTTATTTATTTATTTTTCTTAATGGCATAAAGCAATTCAGACTTTCTATTTCTTATGAAGTCACTTTTAATGGACCATATTTATTTAGAAATACATTCATTGTGTTATCAATTATAGCATAAAATTGGTGGTGATATTCTCATAGCTTTGTTGGTATCTGTAGTCATTTCTCCCTTTTCATTCCTAGAGTGGTTTCTTTGTTCATCTTGAAAATCCTTACTAGAGGTTTACAGAGTTCATTAACATTTTCTGCACTATCTTTTATCATGGCTTTTTAAAAAAAACTTTAAAATTTGTTCTAATTAGTTATACACAACAGTAGAATTAATTTTGACACATTGTACATAAATGGAGTATGACTTCTCATTCCTCGGGTTGTACGTGATGTAGAGTGACACAGTTCATGTGATCACATATGAACATAGGCTAATAATGTCCGATTCATTCTACTGTCATTCTTACCTCTCTACCTCCTCTCCTCCCTTCACTCCTTTCTGTCTAATCTGAAGTACCTCTGTTCTTCCCTAGCTGCCTGCCTTTATTGTGAATTAGCTTCTGCATATTACAGAAAACTGGCCTTTGGTTCTTTGGGATTGGCTTTTTGCTTAGCATCATATTCTCCAGTTCCATCCATTTACTGGTAAAAGCCATAATTTCATTCTTCTTTAGGGTTGAGTAATATTCTATTGTATATGTATATACCACATTTTCTTTATCTATTCATGTGTTGAAGGACACTTGGTTCCATAGTTTAGCTATTGTGAGTTGATCTGCTATAAACATTGAAGTGACTGGGTCACTGTAGTATGCTGATGTTAAGTCTTTTTGGTATAAACGGAGGAATGGAATTGCTGAGACAAATGGTGGTTTCATTCCAAGTTTTCTAAGGAATCTCCATATGCTTTCCATAGTGGTTGCACCAGTTTGCAGTCCCATCAGCAACGTATGAGTGTATCCTTTCCTCCATATTTTTGCCTACATTTATTGTTGCTTGTATTCTTGATAATCACCATTTTGACTGGCGTGAGATGGAATCTCAGTGAAGTTTTGATTTGCATTTATTTAATTGCTACAGATTCAACAATACCTTATGCCCTTGTTGCTTTTGCTTTTAATCTTTGTTTACATTTCATTATATTTTGGTCATAAAAGTTATCTTAATCCATTGGTTCTCTTGTCCTTAGTTAGTTCGTAACTAGATAAGCTAAATATTTACATATTTGACATAAATAAATTTTATTTTCTAATATGATTAAATGACAATAAATATCTCTTGAAGTACTATTTTCACCGTATTCTAAATTTTGATAGGTTACTATTTATATTATCATAGTAGTTTCACTATAACTCTTTGTTATTTCTTTGATCTTCTGTGATTTATATAATAAGTTTGAATTCTTGAATTCACATGATGTTTTAGTTAATGGCTTTTTATTAATTATTAACTCAATTGTTCATTGTAGTCAGAAAACATGCTATATGAGGACTATTCTTCTCAAGATAATTATTGATTTATAACATGTTTGTATATGGTGTCCTTATAGTTCAAAAAATGTGTAATTAATAATTGTATATAAAATGGTATGGCACTTTAAAATGAAGCATCGAGAACTTCAGTTTCAAATCCGCACTCTATTTACTGTCTCTTAAAACTAAGAAACTGGGCTGAACAATTTAATTTTTCATGCTTCAGTTTCAGCATCTGTAAAATGGAGCTTATAATAGTATCTGTCTCTTATTTTCAGGGGAATTAAAATTAATTAGTTAAGATGCATGAAGTACTTATAACAGTACCTGGCGCATTGAAAATATCATCCACCATTTTGACCATTAAATCAATCTTGCTCATTTTCCTGAGAAAATCCTCTCGATTGTTCCTTTTTTTTTTGTCTGTTTGAGTTATATATTTTTAAAATTTTTATATTTCTTTATTTTCAGAACAATTAAGTACATTTACACAAAAGTTGTTTTGTTTTCATTCAATTATACACATGATAAAAACAGCATTAAAATTCTTGAAAATAATAGTCATAGTCCCAACTTTTATTAAATTTTTCCTGTTTCCTACCAAATATTAGTTTGCTTTATAATTATGATGGTATTTTATTAGGTGCATCAAGTTTAGACTGAATCATCTTCTTGGCACGATAAAAACTGTATCATTCAGGGGGAGCCATGTTTCTTCTCTAAAGGTGATTATTATTTTAAAGTCACTTTTCTCAAATATCGATGAAATAACTTCAGCTTTCTTTGCATTAGTGTTTTTTGTAGTCTATGTTATTTCTACGTTTTTTCATCTTTATTTATTTTTTATATATAAAAGCAGAATGGGGGGCTGGGATTGTGGCTTAGTGGTAGAATGCTCGCCTAGCATGCATGAGGCACTGGGTTCGATCCTCACCACATAAATGTAAAATAAAGTTATTGGTCCACCTAAAACTATTATTAAATAGTTAAATATTTTTTAAAAAAGCAGAATGCATTACAATTCATATTACACATATAGAGCACAATTTTTCATATCTCTGGTTGTATACAAAGTTATACCAATTCATGTCTTCATACATGTACTTTGGATAATGATGTCCATCACATTCCACCATCATTTCTAATCCCCTGCCCCCTCCCTTCCCTTCCCATGACCTCTGCCCTATCTAGAATTTATCTATTCCTCCCATGCTCCCCCTTCCTTCCCCACTATGAGTCAGTCTCCTTATATCAGAATAAACATTTGGCATTTGTTTTTTTGTGACTGGCCAACTTCACTTAGCATTATCTTCTCTAACTCCATCTATTTACCTACAAATGCCATATATCATGATTTTATTTTATTTTATTGCTCAGTAATATTCCTTTGTGCATATATGCCACATTTTTATCTATAATAGATATATAGAGAGATAGCTTTATAAAAATCCATTTTCATAATCCCTACCTTTCACTTACTTATATATGGTGATTATTGGTATATTTATATATTCTTCCACCATTTTATGCTGTGCTATTATTTCTGAACTACACATACTTAACAAAGTCCAAATTCAATTAGTATCTTCATTGGCATTCTGAATTCAAGATTCTAGGATCACTACAAAGGTGTTCCTGGATACCTGAATTGTGAGATTGTATTGTAATATATAAATTATTCAATATCACAATTATTGTTTTATATAGACAGTACTTGTTTCTTTGCTTTTCTTTAATTGTTGCATTACTGGAGATTGAACCCAGCGCCTCTCGCATTTTAAGCAAGTGCTCTACCACTGATCCACATCCCTAGCCCCTTGCTTTCTTCCCATATCTCAGACTTTGCTTTGGAAGTCATTTTTCTTTGTCCTGGAGCTAATCCTTTAGACATTGCTCTAGTGACACCTGCTGGCATTAAGAATTCATTTGATTAGTTGTTATTTCCTTCTTGAAAGGTAACTGGATAGGTATAAAATTACGGGTCCACATTTGCTTTTCACCAGTTATTGTTCTTTGGTTGCAGAAGAATGTGTATTATTAGACCATTCCATTCCATCATCTATGTCCTTAATCTATTTCCAAAGGGTTGCGCCTCCCAACCTATTTTCAGAACTATTGTAAAATAGTTGTCTCTTGAGTTAGGACTAATCTGTTGTTAATCCATCAACTAAGATTTAAATTTTGATGAATTTATCACTTCTTAGAATTATGATTTACAAATTAAGTTTCTGTAAAAATGAGGCTTTTTTTTTTTTTCCTTTGGTCAAGGCTAAAGGAGGCAGTTGATGATTTTTGACAGCTTTAAAATTCCAATCTCTACCTTTATTTTTAAAATATGTCCCATTGTATAATATATACCTGATAAAATTTTCTTCTTTTAATTTTTTATTGGTTTTATTTTTTAAATACATGACAGCAGAATACATCACAATTCTTATTACACTCATAGAACAGTTTTTCATACCACTGTTTGTATATAAAGTATGTTCTCATCAATTCATGTCTTCATACGTGTCCTTTGGATAATGATGTGGATCACAAATCCACCATCCTTGCTAATCTCCTGCCCCTCTTCCCCTATCTAGAATTTATCTAATCCTCCCATGCTCTCCCTCCCTACCCCACTATGAGTCAGCCTCCTTATATCAGAGAAAACATTCGGCATGTGTTTTTCTGGGATTGGCTAACTTCACTTAGTATTATCTTCTCCAACACCATCCATTTACCTGCAAATGCCATGATTTCATTCCCTTTTATTGCTGAGTAAAATTCCATTGTGTATATATCCACTTTTTAATCCCTTCACTCACTGAAGGGCATCTAGGTTGGCTCCACAATTTAGCTATTGTGAATTGTGCTGCTATAAACATTGATGTGGCTGTGTCCCTGTAGTATGATGTTTTTAACTCCTTTGGGTATAGTCTGAGAAGAGGGATACCTGGGTCAAATGGTGGTTCCATTCCAAGATTTCCCAGAAATCTCCATACTGCTTTCCATATTGGCTGCATCAATTTGCAGTCCCACCAGCAATGTATGAGTGTACCTTTTCCCCACATCCTTGCCATCACTTATTGTTGTTGTCTTCATAATAGCTGCCATTCTGTCTAGAGTGAGATGATATCTTAGAGTAGTTTTGATTAGCATTTCTCTAATTGCTAGAGTTGATGAACTTTTTTTTCATATGATGGACTGAATATCCTCTTCTGAGAAGTGTCTGCTCTTGTCCTTGACTGGGTTATTTGGTTTTTTGGTATTTAGCTTTTTGAGTTATATACCTTAGAGATTAGTGCTCTATCTGATGTGTGTGGGGTAAAATTTTGCTCCCAAGATGTAGGCTCTCTATTCACCTCACAGAGTGTTTCTTTTGCTGAGAAGAAACTTTTTAGCTTGAGTCCATCCCATTTATTGATTCTTGGTTTTAATTTTTACTCTATAGGAGTCCTATTAAAGAAGTTGGGCCTAATCCCACATGATGGATATTAGGGCCTACTTTTTCTTCTATTAGACACAGGGTCTCTGTTTGTATTCCTAAGTTCTTGATCCATTTTGAATTGAGTTTTGTGCATGGTGAGAGATAGAAGTTTAATTTCATTTTGTTGCATATGGATTTCCAGTTTTCCCAGCACCATTTGTTGAAGATGCTATCTTTTCTCCAGTGCATGTTTTTGGCACCTTTGTCTAATATAAGATACTTGTAATTTTGTGGGTTAGTCTCTGTGACCTCTATTCTGCACCATTGATCTACCAGTCTGTTTTGGTGACAATACCATGTTGTTTTTGTTTCTCTTGCTCTGTAGTATAGTTTAAGGTCTGGTATAGTGATGCCACCTGCTTCACTCTTCCTGCTAAGGATTGCTTTAGCTCTTCTGGGTCTCTTATTTTTCCAGATGAATTTCATGATCGCTTTTTCTATTTCTATGAGGAATGCCATTGGGATTTTGATCAGAATTGCATTAAATCTGTGTAGTGATTTTGGAAGTATGGTCATTTTGATAATATTACTTCTGCCTATCCAAGAACAAGGTAGATCTTTCCATCTTCTAAGGTCTTCTTTCATTTCTTTCTTTAGGGCTCTGTAGTTTTCATTGTATAGATCTTTCACTTCTTTCATTAAGTTGATTCCCAAGTACTTTTTTTTTGAGGCTATTGGAAATGGGGTAGTTTTCCTCATTTCTGTCTCAGAGGATTTGTCACTGATATACAGAAATGCCTTTGATTTATGGGTGTTGATTTTATAACCTACTACTTAGCTGAATTTGTTTACTAGTTCTAGAAGTTTTCCAGTGGAGCTTTTTGGGTCTTCTAGGTATAGAATCATATCGTCAGAAAATAGTGCTAATTTAAGTTCTTCTTTTCCTATTCGTATCTCTTTAATTTCTTTTGTCTGTCTAATTGATCTGGCCATGTTTCAAGGACTATGTTAAATAGAAGTGGTGAAAGAGGGCATCTCTGTCTTGTTCCAGTTTTTGGAGGGAATGCCTTCAGTTTTTCTCCAATTAGAAGGATGTTGGCCTGGGGCTTAGGGTAGATAGCCTTTATGATGTTGAGATATGTTCCATTTATCCCTAGTTTTTCTAGTGTTTTGAATAGGAAGGCATGCTGTATTTTGTCAGTGCTTTTACTGCATCCTATTGAGATGATCATAAGATTCTTATCTTTGAGTCTATTGTTATGCTGAATTACATTTATTGATTTCCTTATGTTGAACCAACCTTGCATACCTGGGAATCCCACTTGATCATGGTGTACAATCTTTTTGATATGATTTTGTATTCAATTTGTCAGAATTTTATTGAGAATTTTTGCATCCATGTTCATAAGAGATATTGGTCTAAAGTTTTCTTTATTTGATGTGTCTTTGCCTTGTTTTGGAATCAGGATGATATTGGTTTTATAGAATGAGTTTGGAAGTGCTGCCTCTTTTTCTATTTCCTGAAATAAATTGAAGAGTGTTGGTATTAGTTCTTCTTTAAAGGTCTTGTATAACTCGGCTGTGTAACCATCAGGTCCTGGGCTTTTCTTGGTTGGTAGGCTTCTGATGGCATCTTCTATTTCATACTTGATATTGGTCTGTTTAAATTGTGTATATCTTCCTGATTCAGTCTGAACAAGTTGTATGACTTAAGAAATTTGTCAATGCCTTCATTATCTTCTATTTTATTGAAGTATAAGATTTCAAAATAATTTCTAATTACCCTCTGTATTTCTGTAGTGTCTGTTGTGATATTACCTTTTTCATCATGTATGCTCGTAATTTTTGTTCTCTCTCTCCTTCTCTTTGTTAGCGTAGCTAGGAGTCTGTCAATCTTATTTATTTTTTCAAAGAACCAACTTTTTGTATTGTCAATTTTTTGAGTTGTTTTTTTGTTTCAATTTCATTGATTTCAGATTAATTTTAATTATTTATTTCCTTCTACTGCTTTTGCTGCTGATTTGTTCTTCTTTTTCTAGGGCTTTGAGATGTTTAAAGTGAGTTCATTTATATGTTGACTTTTTCTTCTTTTAAGGAATGAACTTCATGCAATGAATTTTCCTCCTAAAACTGCTTTCATAGTGTCCCAGAGATTTTGATATGTTGTGTCTATGTTCTCATTTATCTCTAAGAATTTTTTAATATCCTCTTTGATGTCTTCTGCAACCCATTGTTCATTCAGTAGCATATTGTTTAGTCTTCAGGTGTGGGAGTAATTTTTATTTTTTATTTTGTCATTGATTTCCAATTTCATTCCATTATAATCTGATAAAATACATGGTAGTATCTCTACTTTTTTTGTATTTGCTAAGAGTTGCTTTGTGGCATAGTATATGGTCTATTTTAGAGAAGGATCCATGTGCTGCTGAGAAGAAACTGTATCCGCTTGATGCAGATTGAAATATTATATATATATATATATATATATATATATATATATATATATATCAGTTAAGTCTAAGTTATTGATTGTATTATTGAGGTCTATAGATTCTTTATTCAACTTTTGTTTCTAAGATCTATTCAGTGGTGAGAGAGGTATGTTAATGTCACCCAAGATTATTATGTTGTGGTCAATTTGACTCTTGAACTTGAGAAAAGTTTGTTTGATGAACATAGCTGCACCATTGTTTGGAGCATATATATTTATGATTGTTATGTCTTGTTGATGTATGGTTTGTTGTATGGTTGGTGTATGGTTCCCTTGAGCAGTATGTAATGTCCATGTAGTGAAGAAGGTTAGTAGCAAGAGAATAACAGGAAGTAATTTAGGGTAGGGAAGTACGTGGAGGACAGTAGAGTACATAAAACAAACACACACATGTATTTAGAAAAATTCAGATGTTAAACAGTAAAATTTTGAAGGGGGAAGAAAAAAATGAAAGAATAAAAAGGAAAAGAAAATAAAAGGCATATACAACACCTCTATATTTTATTATTCAGATGACTCAGTCCTCAAAGTCCTATTTCATGCAAAGTTCTTGATTTCACATATGCTGGGGATGTGGGTGCTAGAGGATGGCGGGATAAAAGAGAAAAAAAACAAAGCAACTAACAAATAAAACTCAAAGAAGCCAGGGTTGTAGCTAGCTTTAGAGATCCGTATCTTTCCTGCTTCTCTTCTCATCCAGTAGGTGGCGTCGTCTGTTGTAAGCTGCTGTCTCTGCCCTCCAGATGGTGGAGGTAACCAGGGTGGGAAGACTGGTCCTGGCACAGGGCGCCTGGATGCGGGGAGTGGCACCCACTAGTCCCTGCAGAAAGACTGCACCTCATGGGTCACTTTTGGGGACCAGTAGCATATACGACGTGAGTGCGGGGTACTATCTCCTCTCTTGCCTGAAGGTTTCCTAGTTCCTGGTCTCTCCCTCTTGCCTAGCAGTTCCCAATTGACGAAACTCTCACCCTGGGGCTCCCATGGCCGGCTCCCTGGTGGCACTGCTCACCTGTGTTGGGCAGTACTGTGTTGGGTTACCACCGCTGGGGAGGAGGAAGGTTGAAAACCTGGTACCTGGCCGCTGGAGATTCGATCTGGGAACTGCCCAGGTAAATGGGGAGAATGTTGAGTCAAGATGGCGGAGGTCTGCTTTCAGTGCCGGGGTGTCTGGTGAAATGGGGGAGCAAGGCGATGGCGTTGTGCCATAGGTTGGTAGCAGCTGGGTGACTTGTGAGGGAGCGGAGCAAAGTCTTGGCGATCTGCAGATGTGTTGATAGGTGGTTCTGCTAAGGCGCTCACTGAGTCTTGCCTGGACTGGAACTTCTGGCTTTGGGGCCTGCTCCAATGCTGGGCCTCCTATTCAAATGCTGAGGCCCGGAGCCATAGCACTAGTGATTTCTGCAGAGAGCAGCAGCTGGATAGGGTCCTCTAACACTCTTGGAGATGGAGTACTCTCACTAGGCGAGGTCTGTGTGTCTGGCTGCGTGGGCACGGGGTGGCTCACTCCCTTCCTGATGCTACTTTGGATCGCCCCTGATAAAATTTAATATTTGAATTTTATCATTGGTTTCTGCTGGTAACTGCTTACAGTAGTGTGTTTTTTATAAGAGTGCTGAGTGATTTCAGTCATGAGCTCCTATTTGGTTGAATACAATTAGTTCATAGAACTCTTGAGGACCTAAATCAAGGACGCTTCCCTCCGGGGGGATGCACTTTTGTGTTTTCTGGGAGACAGAGGACATCTCTGACTTTGAATCTTATTCTCCTTCTTCCAGGATTCTGGTTTAATTGGAGTCTTAAGTACAATTACCTCAATGCTCAGAGGACCCCTTTTGAGTCTTCAGATCCTAATGCTGCCTTGTTCCCAGAGACGCCTTGGTGTGGTGTCTTGGACAAATTACCATCAAGGCTTCCACCATACTATTTTAGCTTGCTTTTCTTGACTGCTTTTCTTTCTTTACTTTTTTTTTTTCTTTTACTTTTCTCTTTGGAGATTTCCTTTCTTCAGCAAACATTAAAAGCATTTAAAGCAAAGATACATTCAAACGTTCATATTAAATTTTTCAGGCTCTCACTTCATTACTATTGGGAAAATTTTCAGGTATCCAGTCCAATATACCCCCAGATGATGAAACCATTCGTCGAACATTCAAACTCGCCTCATGATATTTTGCATGTATCTTATTATCTCTCCTATGCATCACTCTACATGTTCATATGTCCTCCAGCTCATTGCATCCAGGCTGGTTTAGAGCCTATGGAAAGTAAGGCTGTTTCCTGTTTGTTCTGTTTTGTTTTTATGAACAGTTCCAGTGCTGTTCGCATGGGTCCACCCAATTGCCAGGGGAAGGAGACCAGTCAGCACTCAGCACTCAGTCCAACTGTCACTCCTGACACGCCTCCTTACTCACTGTGACTGAAGGTGCACTTCTCTTCTGATCAACTCATCATAACAAGATTTCCAGCATGACCTTTCTTTCCCAACTCAGTGGCAATCACCCCTGATTGCCTGAGTCTCAGAAACGTCAGATAGCCATCACACACTGCATTATCCCAGTACAAAATATAGATACATGAACCCAGGGGTACTTTGCCACTGAGCTGCATTCCCAGCCCTTTAAAAAATATTGGTTATTTTTAGCTCTACTTAACATTAGAATTCATTTTGATGTAATTATACAAGCATAGAATAGGATTTGTTCTAATTCAGTCCCCAGTACTTCCTCTTCTCATCCCTCCTCCGTCCCCTGTTCCTTTCTCTATTCTTCCAATCTTTCTGCTAGGAATATGACCTAACTTTCTCACTATCATGTATATTCTCATCCCTTTTTAATTTTTATTTTAGAACAGCGTCTCGCTAGGTTTCTGAGGTTGGCCTGAAACTTGCTATTCTCCTGCCTTAGCTGCTAATACAATTGAATACTATGTAATATAATCATTATTATACTGTGTTGTTAGAAAACAATGACAATATATAGGCTCTATACATGTATAGTTCAAATGCAATTTTTTTGAATATTTTCTGTCTATGGTGAGTTGACTCCATAGATATAGAACCCGACTGGTATGGAAAACCAGCTGTACCTATTTAAGTCCTCCAGAATCATTGAGACTACAGGTGTGTGCCATCAACCCAGGCTTAAAACAAATGGATATTATAGAATAAAACTATAAAACTAAATACTAGACTTTAAGTTAAATTGACCACTCTTTCAAAAGGGAAAGTTAAAATCAATATTTTTCTTGATCATAGATTTAGAAATTCTAAACAAAATATTGGCAAATTAAATCAAGACATAGTCTATCAATGTAATATACATGTAGGTTTTCTATGAATTTAAGAAAGACTTTAAACACTTTGAAGTGAATTCATGTAATTCACAGCATTAAGAGAAAAGAATCGACAATTCACTGAGAGAAAAATAATCTCAATAATTCAAGAGATAAAAGGCAAAGCTAATTTATGATGGACCCTTAATGAAGAAGGAATAGATAGGAGTGTCCTTAATCTGACAAAGCGTTATCTACAAAAAATTGTAGCACACATCAGAGCAGTGGTGAAATATTAAAGGCAGTTTTTGTGGGATTGAAGTTGGACAAGGATCTCTGTCATTTCCCTACTCATTCAAAGCCACACTATAGTAATAAAGATATTCAGATACTGGTGCAAAAAAAAAATAGATAATAGATAATGGGACACACAGATACAATCACTTGATTTATGATAAAGTTGTTATTATAGTGAAATGGGGCCGGGTTCACTGTATATCCATATGGAAAAAATAATTTTGAACTCTACCTCACACTTTATACAAAAAATCAAGTCCAGATGTATTACCTATTTAAATAGGAAAGTAAACCTACATGCTTATGGCTGGAAGCATAAGGGAGTGTTTTCAAAGCTCAGACACTGGCAAACATTTCTTTAAAAGGGCACAAAGAGTGCTAATCATAAGATCATAAGATGGCAAAACTTAGACACACCATATACTATGTTAAGATTTCTTGTCCATAAAGAGAATTAGCAAAAGCTTAGAAATATCGAGAGAATACATTGAGAGATACAAGACTGAGAGAAAGTTTAAAATATATAATTAAATAAATGTATTAAAGGCAGACAACCAAATAGAAAAATGGACTGAAGCCTTAAATAGGTACAACTTGCCTTCCATATCAGTCGGGTTCTGTATTTGTGGAGTCAACTCACCATAGACAGAAAATATTTGAATGAAACATGTACAATGCCTTTATATTGTTATTGTTTTCTAAAAACATAGTATAATAATGATTTATATAGCATTTACATTGTATATATATTATAATTGATCGAGCAATGATTTATTTAATTTTTTTAAAGAGAGAGTGGAGAGAGAGAGAGAGAGAGAGAGAGAGTGAGAGAGAATTTTTTTAATATTTATTTTTTAGTTTTTCGGCAGGCACAACATCTATGTGGTGCTGAGGATCGAACCCGGGCCACACGCATGCTAGGCGAGCGCACTACCGCTTGAGTCACATCCCCAGCCCACGAGCAATGATTTAGTACATACAGGGGATGTGTGTACATTTTATATAAGTGTAAGGCCATTTTATATAAGGGACTTGAGCATCTGCAGAATTCCATATTCATGAGGGATCCTGGAACCAATCCTCCATGTATAATGAGGGACTACTGTGTTAACAAACATGTGTAGATGACATAGATAGATAGATAGAAAGAAACGAAAAGAAAAGGTGAACTATTCTCTGAGTCAGAGACTTGAATGCAGAGGGAAGAGGGGTTCCTGGGGAGAGATTCTTAGCAACAACTCCTTCAAGAAAGTGAGAGAAGAATGATTGAGCTGAGAGAAAAATAGAGCCAGAGTGGAATTACAGCAATGACCTTGGCTGAGCCCTCAGGGAAATACCAAGTGTGAGTGAGTAAACAGAGAAAGTAGAACTCTTATACATTACTGTTCAGAATGTCAGTTGGAACAAATTTGGAAACCAATTTGGAATTGTCTGCTAAATCTCAATGTAAATGCCATGACTCAGAAATTCTTCCCTATAAGAATTTTCTGTAGATATATTTGCAACCCATACATGAAGATTTCATGCTTTCTTGTAGCAGAGGTATTCATAATGGATAAAATTAGAATATAAAATATTTACTAATAGTAGAATAGATCAATATTACATATGTGTGAATACAATGGAATACTACACAGCAAATGAGAAGGAATGTCAAATATAAAGTGTCATAGGAAAAAAACAAACATCAAAGCATGTGTTCTAGATGCTTTCATTTATATTATAAACTTCAAAAGGGAAGCTATCATTAAACACTGTCATTAGAAGTCATAATAACAAGAGAAATTTAGAGGGGGAAAAGTTAAGTTGGCTTATGGTACCAGTGTCTCATTCCATAGCGGACCTACTCCATTGTTCCATGAGGCAGAGCCTCATGGTGGAAAGGCATGGTAGAGGCTTGCTGTTCCATTCATGTAAGCCAAGAAACAGTTGGGTGAGGAGCGAATGCAGGGAAGATAAACTCTAATAGGTTTTGTCCCCAGTGACCCATCTCTTATGCCACACCTGCTCACAGTTACCATCCAGTCAGTCCACTCAAATTAGGATGGACTGGTTAGGTTACAGTTCTCACGATGCAATCTTTTCAGCTCTGAGTATTTCTGCCTTCACCCAGGAGCTTTGGGGGAACATCTCATGTCCAACCATAACAACTTGTATGCTTAAAGAGTTTCCACCAGTGAAAAGTAACTTTATTTAGTCTTGATGTGAACAGCGTCAATTGATGATCCACTCAGCCCAATCCTTATTTTTTTCAGTTCAGTTAAAATTTACACAACATTAAATTAGCCAGGTAATGTGGAGATTATTGTGACATTTAGTATATTCATAACATTGTGCAATCATCCCCTATATCAACCTCCAAAAGGTTTTCAACACCCCAAGGAAACCTTGTATTCGTGTAGCAGTTGCACCCATTCCTCATCTTTTTTTTTTTTTTTAAAGAGAGTGAGAGAGGAGAGAGAGAGAGAGAGAGAGAGAGAGAGAGAGAGAGAGAGAGAGAATTTTTAATATTTATTTTTTAATTTTCGGAGGATACAACATCTTTGTTTGTATGTGGTGCTGAGGATCGAACCCCGCACGCATGCCAGGCGAGCGCACTACCGCTTGAGCCACATCCCCAGCTCCCCATTCCTCATCTTCCAGCCTCTGGCAACCAACAATCTGCTTTCCGCCTCTTTATGGATTTTCCTGTATTGAATAGCATATGTATACATGGAGTCCTATATTTGGCTTTTCGTATAGGGCTTTTTCCACTTAGCATAATGTTTTCAAGGTTCTTCACAGTCACTGCATAGATCTGCACTTTATTCATTTTTAGTCTGACTAGCATTCTCTTGTATGTAGTACCACCCTTTAAAAAATCCATTCATTGGTTGATGGACATTGGGTTGCTTTTACTGGCTGTTGTGAAGAGTGCTGCTGTGAATATTCGTGGTCAAGTTATTTGCTCAGTTACCAGTTTTCATTCCTTTCATCTGTGTAACTAGGAGTAGAATTTCTTCGTCATATGATAATTCTTTGTTTAATTTTCTTCTCTATTTTTTTTAGGAACTGCTAGACTTTTTTCTTACCATATTGTGTTCTCACCTGCAATACTTAAGAATTTCAAATTCTCCACCTCCTCATTAACACTTCTTAATTAATTTATTATTATTTTTTTATTATATTATCTTATTTATTATTATTATTATTATTATTATATTACCATCATAATGGGTTAAAAAGTAGCATCTCATTGTGATTTTGGTTTGCATTTCCTTAATTACTAATAATGTTGTACATATTTTTATGTGCTTCCTGGCAATTTGTATGTTTTCTTTGGATCTATGCTTATGCAAGTATTTTGCCAATTAATTAATTGGGTTGTCTTTTGTTCTTGAGCTTTAAGATTTCTTTATATTCAATCTAGAGACTAGACCCTCGACTGATAATAACTTCAACATGTTTCCACTCATTCTTTAAGCTGTTTTAAACTCTCTTAATAATGCATTTTTTAATGCATGAAAACTTTAAAGTTGGATGGAATCTCATTTTTCTATTTAAAATGGTGTCATCCGTAAGAATCCATTGTCAAATCCAAAGCCAGAAATTTTATCCTTATATTTATACAGGTTTTAAAATTTTGCTTCCCACATTTAGTTAGTTGATCCACTTTTATATCATATGAGGTCTAAGTACCAATTCATTCTTTCAATGTGACTTTCCAAATATTTCAACACAACTGGTGAAAGAGATATTCTGTCTTCATTGGGTGTACTTGGCATCCCTGTCAAAAATCAATTGTTTAGGTTTTGAGTTTATTTCTAGACTCCCAACTCTATTGCCTGGATCTATAGGTTTCTCCATATGGTAGCACCATGCTGTTTTGCTCACTGTAGCTTTGCAGTTAGTTTTAAGAATGGAAAGTACAGGTCCTTCCTTCAGCCTTGTTCTTCCTTTTCAACCTGGTGTTGACTGTCCTGTGTTCTTCACAATGAATTTAAGGACTAGCTTTTCCTTTTACTAAAGCATTTCGGTAAATCTGAGAGGGATTTCCTTGATCATATAGATTGCTTGGGATATTTTGATATTTAATTATTTTAATCCATGAACACAGGGTGTTTCCATTTTTTTTTTACTCTATAAAAATTTCTTTCAGTGAAGGTTTTTGTTTTTCAGTTTTCAGTGTTTTTATTTTGCCTCCTTAGGTATATTTTTACTCTTTTGAATGGTGTTTTAAATAAAATTGTCTTAATCATTTCCTTTGGGTTTGTTCATTGTTTTGTTGTAAAAATGCAGTTCATTTTAAAATTTATACTATATGTTCCCTAAATCCTGAAGGTAACCTTTTGTCATTAAAGAATTTATGGGAGAAAGAATGGTCAAGAAAAACCCTAGGATTTAGGGCTGTAAAGGAAATATCTCTTATTTAAGACAATGATTCTCAAATATAGATTACAAAGGTCTAGTTTCCAGCCAGAGGAGAAGGGCAGCAGAAAAGGGAGATCCTTATGAGGGTCTCCTAGAGCTGATCTATGTCCTTCTTCTGCTCTACAGAACTATCCAAGGAAGTCCCACAAGACGGAACATTGACTAAGTCCCACCTGCAATGTCAAAGGTAAATCTCATTCAAGCTTTAGAATATTCATTAAGAATGCAAGTGCTTCTATCCTATCTCTTTCGTAGAAAAGGTCTAAGATTTTCCTGGAAGTTAGTTCTCTTTGCTGAATAGTAGTTTATAAACTTTTTATGATCAGTTTTATTTTTAAAAGTCCATTAAAGGAGAAAATTATACCAGTTTCCCAGGTTTCAGATAACACACACACACACACATACAAATACAAATACACAATTTCTGATAGTAAAAATTCTAGTACAAAGTGTAGAAATAAAGTTAAAAATAAAAAATCACTGTTAGTAACATCACAGCAATAACTGTTGTGGGCAAGATCAACCAAAGTATATTAAACGAGGTCAGAGAGGGGTAAAGAGAATTGGCATATTTGCACAGGGTTTCAAAAATATACCAAAATATTACATGGTTACATCATGAAAGTAGTTAGTATATGGTGGCAAACTCCATCAGTCACCACCTTAGCCAAATAGTGGAAGATGACATGGATTGACCTTGTATCTCCTACTCTCATGCATGAAGATTATAGAGTGTGTATGGTAAGCAATTGTGCTATTGGCAGGGCTGAGAAAGATCTCCCAAAATGGAATGTTTCAGATCTTGACCCCATGATCAGAGGCAAATCTTAATCAAGGCTTGGAAAACTTACTAAAAAATAATGTTTCTGTCCTTTCTCTTTTACTGAAACTATCCAGGCATTTTCCTTGAAATTACACTTGCAATAATATTCAAAAGCATAAAATACTGAGGAATAAATCTAGGCAAAGTGGTGAAAGATATGGACACTGAAGAAAAAGTATATCACCTGTGTGTTTCATTTACATTAGTGCATAACTTCAATCTAATAAGGAAAATCCATCAGAAAAACCCACATTGAGGGATGTTCTACCAAGTACCCAGCCAATACTCCTTCAATGTATCAAAGTTTTAAAGGACAAGCCAAGATTGAGAACCTGTCAAAGACTGGAGAGAACTATAGAGACAGAATAACTACATGCAAGGTGGGATCCTAGAACAGGAAAAAAAAAAAAAAAAGAACATTAGTTGAAAATCTAATGAAACCCAATAATCTTTCCACTTTAGTGGCAGTATTCTACAAAAGTTAATTTTGTAGTTTTGATGACATCCTATGATAATATAAGATGCTAATGTGAAGGGAAGCTGGGTAAACCATGGATAAGGACTATCTATACTGTTTTTGAAACACTTATATAAATATAAAATAATCTTAAAATAAACAAAATATATTTTGTAAAAAGAAATTAAACAGTATACCAACAATTAACAGGGTCCCCTTATAACTTGTAGCCCACCCCTTGTCAAATATTAAGAAATCTGTCCTTAAAGCAAAAAACAAAGTATCTATTGGAACTGCAGTTTGACTGAAATAAATATTCATCATATAGTTACATTTGGGTAGCAGATATCCTTCTCCCTGCTCCCCTTAAAAATAAAAAGGGTGGACTGTGGCTGAGGCTCAGTTACTTACCTGGTATCTGTAAGGCACTGGGTTCAATTCTCAGCACCACATAAAAAATAAAATAGAGATCTATCAACAACTAAAGAAAATTTTAAAAATATAAAAATAAAAAGATAATAAATTTAAAGATGTTATAAAGAAGTGTTTTCATTGGGTGATATTTAATATTGTGCTGCATTTTATATTTTAGATGAACAGGAGGAGGATGTAGGTGGGTTTATATTTAGAACTATATTTAACAGAATTGCTTAAGGCAATGGGAAGTGATATACCTACTTTGTTTTTTCCTGGTTGGACTTTTTTTTTTTTCAGCAACACTGATCTGTATTGAGTTCATTCTCATCCATTGAAAAATGTAGAGCTTTAGGCAAAGCATCTGTATTTCTTTACTTTCCTCACCTGGGAAGCTCTATCAGGACTACTAGAAGAGTTCACAGGGACTCAGCAGGGATGGTTGTTATTAACAATAAAAGAAAATCAAGAGAGCACATTGAACTTTTATGAAAACATGAAAAATAGGAGCTCACTTTAAATGGATGCATCTAGAGGCTGCTTGTCTTGATCAATGTGGAGCAAACTGGATGTTAACATGCATTTACCCCCTTGCTGGGAGGATTCACTGGCAGAAGTGAACAGAGCATATGTGTACAGTTGACAACATGATGAATAATTTGAACAGACTGAGCTCAAGGTGAAGCTGAAATTCAAAATGTGGACTCAGAAGGAATATCAAGTTCGGCTATCAAAGGAATCAAAGGGATATGTAATACAAAAAGGATACAGTTTTTGACTATTGGATCTTTATGTTTCAGAATGTATATTAAAGAGTGCTATTTTAAAATGAGGTCATTTTGGAAGGGCAGTGGCGGTTACACTATAGAGTTGACTGTGGAGCCATAATGTCTGGGCTTGAATTTCAATTTTGCCACCTGTTAGCTATTTTCCTTGGGAGAATGCCTTACATTTTTTGAACTGTATCTTTCTCATCAATAAAGTGGATATATAATAACTGAAGTCATGGGTTGATATGGAAATTTAATGAATTTATATCTTTAAGCACTTAGTATCAGGAGTAGAGTAAGGAGATAAGTGATTTATTATCATATTTTTAGGGAAAGTACTGGGGGCAAAACTGTGCTTCCACTTTAACTATAGACTGAGGATTTATAAGCCTTGATCATATCACAAAACTACTGGGATAATTTTGAATTAGCCATCCATTGCTCTATGTCATTTTCAAGGGGGATAAGTCAGATCTGAATAACTCATCTCCCCGAGCAAAGCCATTAAAGATTAGCTTTGAAAAGGCCAAACAAATGACAATGTTGTTGGCTTATACCATTACATCCAATCATTACTCTGAGTGGATTTTCTTCACCTTCAGTATTTGGTTCCTAAAATATAAACTAATCTAGTAGGATAAAATAATCATTCATCTGTGACCTAACCTTAAATGTCAATGGCTTTTTACAAATTGGTTCATTTTCTATTACAGTCTTGCCAGTGTGCTCTGGATGACTGTTTTTGTACCATCCACCAAAAGCGTAAGTAATTTAATAGGTACTAATACCCTCTGCTGAAATGAGAATAAGGATAAATAAGTTACAACATCACAAATAGCTACTATTTTGCTTTAACTTTTTAAAATGATTTTTATGCAAATCATAGATATGTGATTTTATCCAAATAGATATATGCATATGTGTTTGTGTATGTGTGTGTGTGTGTGTGTGTGTGTGTGTGTTTGCATGTATGTATGGGGGGTGGGAGGAATTGCTGTGTTTCTATTCAAATATAGCCTCTCCATGTTTTGCCATGTATAGCAGTGTTTTCTTCTAGGAATATATAACTACCTTTTAAAACAAGCATTCTTTTATGCATATGGCACATTCACTTTACCAAGACATTTATTTATTTATTTTTATCCCCCAAATCAACTCTCCACCTAGCTTGGGGGATAAAGAATGATCACTAAATTGTCTCATTCCTATCCCCTTTTCTAGCTAGGCCTGGCAACAACACCCCCACATATGTGTGCCACATGGAGAGAAGAAAGAGGAAAGGATGGGTTCCTAAAGTCATTTGGGATATTGACCCAGGGAAGGGGAAATGAATGCTGATAAAAAAATAAATATATAAAAAATGTTCTCTCTTGTTTGATATGACGTATAACTTTCCACTGAACTATGGTTGTGCTGCAGAGTATACTCAAAAATACTCTAAGAAATAGTTAGTGGATTCTTATCAATAGGGGAAATGGGCACATAGATATAAATGAAATTTTTGTAAACATGAGTCAACTTCAACTTCTTTCCACTCACTTACAAGTGTCCTGGCCTATGCCTTCAAGCACTCAGGTAGAAAAAAATAATTGTAAGCAACAAAGCAGTGGCACCTAAGTGCAGAAACACTTAAAAGCCCTGGGAAAAATGTTTTGTGGTCGTTGAACAGAAGAGTAAAATCCAGCTTGATAAAGAAAATGTGGCCAGGCATGGTGGTGCATGCCTGTAATCCCAACAGCTTGGGAAACTGAGGCAGGAGGATGGCAAGTTCAAAGCCAGCCTCAGCAATGGTGAGGCACTAAGCAACTCAGTGAGACCCTATCTATAAATAAAATGCAAAAAAATAAAACAGAACTGGGGATATGGCTCAGTTGTTGAGTGCCCCTGGTTTTAATCCTCAGTACCCAAAAATAAAACAATAAAGAAAGGAAATGTGGCACATATATAAAATGAAATATTTTTCAATTCTAAAGAATAAGAAAGTCCTACCATTTGGGACAACACAAAAGAAACTAACAGACAGCATGATGAGTGAAATGAGTCAGTCATGGGACAAATCCAGTATGATTCTACTTGTATATGGTTTCTAAAATGGTTAAGCTTAATACTAGAAAATAGAGTGGTGATTTCCAGGAAGTGAAAAGAAAAGGAAATGATGAATTATTACAAAAAAAAATGAGTACATAGTTTGAATTTTGCAAGGCAAATAAATTCTGGAGATCGGCTATGCAACATCATAATGCTATATTGCTACAGGTAACCTATCAAAATACATGAAGTGGTAGATCTCATGTTATGTGTTCTTACCATGCACACAGGAAAATAAGAAAATTTTTGGTGATGGACACATTTAGAAAAGTTTATTTTGGGACTTATGGTTTCAGAGGTCTCAGTCCCTACACAGCCTACTCCATTCCTGTGACACAGAACTTCCTGACAGAGGAAAAGCAGAGGAAAGCAGCAGAGAACATGGCACTAGGAAGCACAGAGAGAGAGAGAGAGTAAGAGACTCCCCTCACCACTGAAAATATAAAAGCCAAGAACATGCCCCATGGACCACCTCCTCCAGCCACACCCTACTTACTTCCACTTACTGCTCAGTTAATCCCTACAAGGGAATGAATGCCCTGGAGGTTAAGGATCTCATAACCCAATCATTTCACCTCTAAACTTTCTTACATTGTTTCACACATGAATTCTGGGGGAAACCCCATCTCTAAACCATAACAACCTTATCCAATAAATAATTTTTAACCCCAAATTTCAAGAATGCTAAAGCTGATAAACCCTGTCCCACCCAAACTTTGGTAGGGTCTGTTCTGTTCTTGTCAGTGTCTTAGTTGTGTAGCAATATCTTGTGATTTTTCTGATAATTGGTAAAATGGTATACCTTTTTATAGTATTTTTTTTCTTTTTTTTTTTATGGAGCGTATATTCAGATTTTTTGCACATTGCTCTAGTACATTCTCTGCTTTTTTTTTTACTGGCTTGTAGATATTTATTCATTATGATATATGTTCATAAATCTGTGGTTGTGTACATGAAAATGCCCTATTCTAGTATGTAGTCAGACATATCACTCTTTTTAATCCTGTTTTTAGTAAAAATCTTAATTTTAAGAGTCATTAATTCTTCTTTAATGTTTAGTGTTATGTCTTGCTTAAGAAAAGTTTACCTACTTGGACACCATGAAAGTATCTCCCTATGTTTTACTTCAAAATTCTTATAAATCTACATTTCACATTTAAATATATAACATTGCCTCTTGAGGTAGACATCAAGATATTTGTAGATATGAATATTGATTCAGTTAATCCAAGTTCCTCAAAAGAAATCCTTCCCACCAGTGAACTGCAATGACACATTTCTCATTGGTCAGATAACCCAATGAAGAAGTCTGCATCTGGACTCCACTGTTCAGTCTGTCCACTTGCTTATTTCATATCAAAACCACCTTATTATAATTACTGCAAATCATAAAGTCAAGTATACCAACTTTGATCTTTAAGTTATTTCTTGTTTGAACTGGGTCTTCTCATTTCCAAAAGAATTCAAAAATTGGCCTATCAACTTTTGCCTGCATGCACACAAACACCCCCCCCCCCCGCCAACACACACACATACATCTTATGGATTTCATCAAATCTATAGATCAATTTGAGATAAATTCACATCTGGACACTCTTGGGCTTTCCAATTTATGAACATAGTATGCCTTTTCATTTATTTGGGTTAAATTTAATTTCTCTCAGATGAGTTTTCTTATTTACACATTTGGGGTCTTGGACATATGTCACATTTATTAGACATATGTCACATTTATTGACATATATTTGAACAATTTTATTGAAGTATAATTAAACTTTAATGTACTTCATATATTTTAAATGTAGTTATTTATCATTTTGACACTTTATGCAACTGTGAAACCATTACCACAGGCTAGATAAAGAACACACATAACACCACCACAAAGCTTTCCAGAGTCCTATTGTGCCCATCCTCTTCCTATTTCTAACACCAACACTGCTGATCTATTTTCTCTCACTATATATTAGGTTTCCTTGTCTAAATATTTGTGTAAATAAAATTAAATGTATATATTGGATTTTTGTCTTGCTTATTTTACTCAGTGAAATTATTTTGAAATGCATCCTTGTTTTACTGTATGCTAATAGGCCATTCTTTCAGATTGCTAAATAATTTTTTGTTGCATGGATATGCCAAAATTATTTTTATTCTTATGCCACTTGATGTATATTTGGCTTGTTTCTAGTTTTTGCAATTACAAATATAGCTACTGAGAATATTTGTGCATAAGCCTTTGTATGAGTGTCATGATTTAGATAATAGGTGTCCCCCAAAAGCTCATATGTGAGACAATGCAAGAAAATTGAAAGATGAAATGATTGGTTTATGAAAGTTCTGACCTATTCAATACATTAATCCCCTGATAGAGACTAACTTGATGGTAACAATAAGCAGGTAGGGTGTTGTTGGAGGAGGTAGGTCCTTGGGGGCATGCATTGGAGTCATATTTGTTATGACTCTCTCTGATTCCTGGTGCCATGTTACCAGCCGCTTTTCTCCACCACACTCTTCCACCATGATGTTCTGCCACACTTTGGGCCCAGAGCAGTGGAATCAGCCATCTATGGACTAGATCTCTGATACCATGAGGCCCAAATAATATTTTCCTTCTATAATTTTCTTGTCAGGACTTTTGATTGCAGCAGTGAAAAAGCTGACTGAAACAATGGATATGTGTGTTTGTTTCTCTTTGATAATACCTAGAAGCACAGATAGCTGGCCATAATACAGTAGGTGGTACATGTTTAAACATTTAAAAGAAATAGTCTGTTTTCCAAAATGAATGCACCAAATCTCATATTCTACAGGAGAGAATGGAAGTAATTCCACATCACCATTAGCACTTGGTATGGCCAGTTGTTTGAATTTGAACCATTATAATTGGTGTAGTGGTATATGAATGTAATTTGAATTTTGTTTCTTTAAGGACGCATTATGATGAGCATCTTTTCATGTGACTTTTCACCGAAGGGTAAAGACTTGATCAAGTGCCTATCAATACTGTTGTTCTTTTTAAACAGGTTAGTTTGTTTCTTTATTATTGAGTTTTAAAAAATTATCACATGTTGTAGATAAAAATTATTTATCATATATATGATTTACAATTATTTTCTGGCACTTTCTATTTTGTCCTTTTATTCTCCTAACAATGCCTTTTAAAAATCAGAACTTACTCAATTTGATGAAGTTTAGATTATTCATTTTTGTTCTTTCATTTTGTTGGACCTAATAAATATTTGTATAAGTCAGGGCCATAGAAATTTTCTTCTGTTTTTTACTATCTATATCTATATCTATCTATCTATATCTATCTATATATCTATATCTATATCTATATCCATATATATATATATATATATATATACATATATATTTGCTCATTTCTGCCTGAGTAGTATGAACTGCCTAAATATGGGGAATCCCAGTATTGTCAAGTAGTTAGCACCCTACAAAAGAGCCTCAACTACTCATGGATAGGAATTGGTAAATAATCTCCCAGCTTTATAGGTCCTTACTGGAACAATTCTAAGCTGCTTTCAGTATGGTCTCCCAGAGGTTCCCCAGTAGAATGAAGGCCTCCACATACTGGGTATTGGTTATTGCCAACCTGAATCCTTTCTCTATGCTGTCCCATAGTATGACATTTAGGTCTATGATACATTTTGGGTTAATTTTAACGTATGGTGATCCATTTTTATATTCACTGTTCTGTTTCACTTACATGTTTGTATATCATTACAGAAATTCCAAATTTTTGTAGATTCCATTTGATTGTGTACATAGACAATTATGTTGTTTATAATTAAAGAACATTTTCACTTTCCCTTTCAACTCTGGTACCTTCTATTTACTTTCTTTCCTTATTTCAATGGCTACAAATACCAATAGTAAGTAAAATGTTAAAAGAAGAGTTGGGTAGAGTCAGAGTTTCATTATTTCTGACCTGAGGAAAGTATTCAGACTTTTGTAATAAGTATGATATTTTCTGAAATTTTGGTGGATGTCCATTATTAGATTAAAAATGTTCCCTTTGATTTCTAGTTTGAATTTACTTGCATATAGTTTTTTGTATCTTTATAGAAAAACTTGAAGTGTTTAGGTAGTTTTCCAACTATTTTTTTCCTTTTTTTTTGCTGACTACTCTGAGTCTCTCCACATAAACATAGAATCAATTTGTTAATGTCCACAAAATCACTTTCTGGAATTTTTTTAGAATAGTGGTGAATCTACTGATCAGGTTCAAAGGAACTAACCCTTTAATAGTAGAGTCCTCAGTGCATACACATGAAATATCTTTCCATTTATGTTGTTCTCTTTTTGATTTCTTTTATCAGACTTTAGTTATTTTCCCTCCCTAGACATTGTAGGTATTTTGTTATATTTATGCCTAAGTGTTTTATTTGGGGTATACTGATGTAAATAGTATTGAATTTTTAATTTAAAATTTCACTTGTTCATTGATAGTATATAGGAAAGAGATGGACTTTCGTATATTCACCTGTGTCTAGTAATCATGCTATCATTCCTTATCTGTTCCAGGAGTTATTGTTCTGTTTTTGGTTTTATTTATTTTTCTCAGTTCTCTGGATTTTTTTCATATGAATGTTCTTATTATGTGTAAGGATAGTTTTTTATTAACACAATTTTTCTTTCTTTTTTTTGTCTTCTTTTATTCGTTAGGGCTTTTGTCACAACATTTAGAATGACTGATGAGAGGGAGCATCTTTTTCTTGATCTTGACTACCACAGACTTTTTATTAAGGTATTTTAGACTACTTACAATTAAGTTTATTATTGATTTCATTGGGCTTAAATCTATTATTCCTAATATTAGTCTTCTACCAGGTAGGTAACATTTTCCCAATCCCTACAGCATTAGAATCTATAGAATTATAGATCCTGGACACATTCACACTAGAAGACAAAATAAATGCTTCATTGAAACTAAAGCTCATACTTGTAGACTGGAAAAAGAACAAAATAATCATCCAGGTAGGAATTATTAACACTTATTATCAAGAGGAATTGGTGTTGTTATATAATTAGGAGACAGATACCATGAATTCTTTTTGATGACTCTTGATGCTTTCCCAGTTATCAATAAGGGTGAATACATAATCATATCAATCACTAACTGACAGAGTCTGTGTTATTCCCTTAAGAAAGTGTTATAAATCAATATATATGCTAGCAAACATTCAGGGCAATCTAAAATAGATGATGGTAGAGGGACATTATTGATAATACCTACAGACTTGGGGTTAATGCCAAAGCGGGGGCTATATACTGTTTATCAATCTTTCCATTTTAAGCTTTTTATATACAGTTACTGAAAAGAGATCCACAATGTGGGGCATGAGTGGATCTGAGAAATATAACTTGAATCCCCCTCACTTGTCTTCTGCTCACCCAGAAGTCATCTGCATATAGGTTTTTTGTCATTTGTGCAAAATTTTTTTTTTCTGCATATTTCTGCCTGAGTAGTATGATCTACATAAATATGAAGAATTCCATATTGTCAAGTAGTTAGCACTCTACAAAAGAGACTCAACGACTCATGGGTAGGAATTGTGGTAAATAATCTCCCAGCTTTGTAGGTCCTTCTGGAACAATTCTAAGGTGCCTTCAGCATGGCCTCCCAGAGGATTCCCAGAGGAATGAAAGCCTGCAAATACTAGGTATTAGTTATTTCCAGCCTGAATCCATTCTCTATGCTGTCCCACAGTATGCATGTGCATTTTTGTTGAGATTGAACCAATTAATCTTTGAGGTCATTATTAATTGTACACCTATTTACTATCAAAAGCATCCCAATTTGTATGATGAATTATATGACTGTCCTATATAGATGTTTTAAAACTCAAACACTTGGCAGAAGCCTAGGCAGATAACAAATGACATGAACTGAGTGAGTAATGATAATTGCAAACTGAAAAGGCTCTATGAGTATATAAATTGTCCCCAGCTTGGGATCATGAAAGTTCAGACACAACGATAGAATATATTCCAATTTTTTCAAAGGAAATGAGTCACTGTCATTACATGGAAGATGCATATATAAAAAACTAAGTCAGTCTGTCAAAGAGACCTCTGCCCTTCACATTTATTGCAGCACTTTATTCATAATAGCCACCTAATGGAAACAACCTAAGTGCTCATCAACTAATGAATGTTTTTTCCAATGTGGTACATATACATAGTAGAATATTATTCAGTCACAAAAGTGGTGAAATCTTTTAATTTGCAACAATATGGATTGAACTGGAAGTCATCATGCTAAGTGGAATAAGTCGAGCACAGGGAGACAAGTACAAATGATTTCACTCACATGTGGAATGTGAAAATGTGGATCTCATAGAAGTTAAGAATATAATGGTAGTTACCAGAAGGAGAGTTGGCTAAAGAAGGTTGATAAAGGGGCACTAAGTTATAGTAAGATAGGAGTAAGAAGTTCTTGTGACTACATATAATGATAATATATGGTGTATTTCAAAAAATCAGAAGGAAGGATTTTGAATGTTTTTCTATATAGAAATGGTAAATGTTTGTAGCAATAGATAGGTTTGACTTCATTTAAACATTACACAGTGTCTACATGGAACATAATATTATATCTCATGAATATGTACAACCCTTGTTTTTATATCAATTAAAATAAATATAACTTAAATTTAAAAATAAATATCCTTAATAAGAGTTCTCAATGCACATATTTAAAAATATCTAAACCAAAAGTATTTGACACAAAACACATATGCACGGTAAAGCAAAAGCCTGCGATCTAATATTTGTACCAAAAATTAAAGGGGTGCTCTTAGAATACTATGGTCCTTGCCATCAGAAAGCAGTGACCTGCTTGCAGGCAGTGTCTCTGACCAAATCGAAAACATCTTCACACTAACCTTAATCACAATAATATTGAATTGCGTCTACATTTTGCAAAGAGAGGAGAAACTAAAACTTAACGTGTGTAAGAGGATGAGAATGTGTTCAGACCCTATTCAAAATGACATAGCATCCCTGCAGAGCCAGCTGCAACAAACAGGCCACCCAATTTCCCTGAGCGCTCCTCTCTGCCCACATGCTTTGTTGCTTGGCCAAACCCCTTTGTAGCCTCTTCTGGTATTCTCCAGACAGCCTCACTTCAAATACTCAATTCTGGAACAAATACCGGCATTTTTTTTAAATATGCAAAAAGTCCATCTGCCAATAAAAACAATTTTCTTTAATTCATTCACTATGGCCCACTTAGAACCCAACACTAACTTTAATTGGAATCAGTGTTTGATACCTGCGTTCAGATATTAACTGGTGTCGAATTTCCGAAGCCATTGCTAATCAGGATAGACATCCTCTCCCAGGAGTTGGGAGTCTGAGGAACTGGGGCCAAGTGAAGGAGATGGAAAAATGAAAGCGGGCAGAAATGCACACTGCAGTTGGGGGGACCTGTTTAAGAGGACGGTGGTGTGATGGAGGATATGGTGCGCTTTCCTCCTCATCAATCATTTGGTGTGTGCGTGAGAAATCATTTGTTGAAAGCACTTGGATCACATTACTTACCTTGGAACAAATGCAGAGGCTCCACAAGAGACAGGCTTAGCTAGTCAGGATGATGTTTTTTTTGATCTGTGGTAATTATTGATATATGTACTGGGGCTTCTCAACATAAAACTCCATGTTTGTATGTGTTTAAAATGAATGACTTCCATAGTATTTTGCAAAAAGAATGTGGAATTTTTCCCTCCTTTCCACTCTATCTGACTGAATCATCTCCTCTTTCAAAAATCAAATCTTTTAAATCAGATATCATTTTTAAAAAAGACATGGAATCTCTCTGGAGTGGGCACTTTCCAGACCAACAGCGGGTACTGAAAAACATTCTTTGGAAAGGAATGTAAATCTACCTAGCTTTTAATACCCACCACATTGGTCCTTTCTATGCATTTTGAAAGTCAATAAATATTTTGTGTCCTTGCTGTGCCCAAAGCATTGCACTAGGTCTTTGCTGCTATACTAATCTTCTCTGTTTTAACTCCCTGTATATTTCCTTCAGTGCACTAATTACAAGCTACAGTTATTCCATTTTCCTTGAGCATGGTCTATATTCTACATTAGAAGACAATGTCTATCAGGGCACCCTTCACTTTGTGGTCTCATCTCTATTTTATATCAGGGGTCTAGCACCAGGCATGCCTGGAGGCTTATTATGCTTTTGCTCAAAGAATTTCTCTGACCATCTATGATAAGCTAGGTACAGCCTATCTGTGAAATTGTGCAGCACAATGTTTAGAAAATGCACTTGGCCTTCCAACTGCCTGAAGTCAGATTCTGACTGCATCACTTCCTAAGTCAACTTGGGTGAGCTTTGCTACATACTTTTCTGTATCTCAATTCACTCATCTTGTACAATGGTAATGATAGTACCTTAATTATTGGGTGATGATGCCCATCTGAAGCACAGTGAGTTATCAATAAATCTTGGCCAGTGTAATAACAGAGGCATTGCTAGTTCAAGTTCATAGATGACAGAAGAAAACTCAGAGAGATTAAATAACTTGTTTAAGAGCACACCACTCATGAGAAGCAGGACCAGTATTTGAGCCCATGGTGGTCTGAGTGACAGCTCAGGCTGTCAGTATTAACTTCTGCTGACTATCCACTATAAAACACTGGACACTGACCTCCAGCCATCAACACTCTAGAGAACCATCATGCACACACATACATGACCCCGCTACAGGACCCAGCAGCTCCAGGTAGTAAGACAGGGAAAGGGTTACTTCATTGCATGTGCTCTGGGAGGTTCCTGAGATGGAGGGAGCTTTGAACTCAGTCAGAAGAGAATTCTGTCAAACGTGTTTCTAAAATCATGACTCTCAGTTTCCCAAGCAGTCCCCAACATATCAATCTAGTAACCCTATCACAAAAGGAAATGAAATTGTCTGCATAATGGCTTCCACATGTTCTCATTTTATATGCTTGTAGGTTCCAAACCACATGCAAAGGCAAAGAAGCAGAACTAGCTACTGATGCTCTCATTTGCTTGTATTCATCCTTATAGTGGGATGTGGTATCTGTTATACCTACAGTGACCTAAGGTGAGCAGATAACAATGGCTGCGCGTATTCACTCATTCATCTATTCATTCATTCATTCACTCAGCAGTTCTGGGATGCTCTACCATTGAGCTACACCCTCATTCATTGTTAACTTTATTTATTTATCTATTTATTTACTTATGTATTTATTTATTTATTACACAGGCTCTCACTAACCATTCTGGGATGGCCTTGAACTTGTAATTCTCCTGCTTTAGCCTGAGTAACTTGGATTATAGCTATGTACCACCACAACAGTGCCTGCCCATATTTGGTAAGCCCTTACTGGATTCTAGGAATGGTTGTAAGATGCTTAAATATGGAAATTAATTTATTCCTCATAACTACTAAACAGGTAATAGTAGTGTATTGACTTTGAAAAAAAAATAAAACATCATGTTTCTGAAGTGGCCCTCCCCACTCCCCAAAACCTAAGCAAGTTAAGGGAATGCTGAGAGTGAGTCTTGGCGGGAACATCTGGGCTGTATAATCCCATAAGGACCAACCTAGCTGTCTTCCTGCTGCCTGTTCTAAATCCTCTAATTCCTCTATTCTTTGTCTGGCTTCTGACAAGAAAGAATGCATTCTATATTAAGAGATACTAATTTAAAAAATGATAAATAAATTACAGGAAGATCAGTAGAGTATAGGAAGGGAAGCAGGGGAAAGGAGAAGGGGGTGGCAAATGCTGGGGACTGTGGAGTAAATTATATTCCATCTTATCATGAAGGGCACTGACCTCCTTTCATGTATGCTGGGAATTAGGGCAAGTTAATGGTATCTGAAGAAAGCTGCTGTCTTGCCCACAGGCTAAATTCCACAATAGGATGAAGCAAGCTAAACTAGTGATGTCTCTGTCCCTAGCCTGGCTTATCAAACCCCTCTCCCTGCAGTAACTTTGTGGATCAGAGCACCATGGAGAGAGAAGTGCTCTCCATGCAGCTGCCCCTGGACAGAGCATCATGGAGAAATGGAGGTGCCATTTTCACTAGAGGAATATGTGAAAAAGAGTTAGAGGTGCACCTGTGCAGCCCTTTGTCATCTCCCATAAGCATTTCTCAATAACCGTATGTCTTACTTCCCATCTCCAGGTGTCTTCTTTAGTCTCCCAGCAACCTACCCCCTTGTCTTAGCACAGCTGGACTGCTGATGCTACAAGAAGTATTTTCACTTCAAAAATGAGGACACAGAGGCATAAGGAGATTAAGTAGTTTGCTAAGATCACCCGACCAGACAAGTAAAAATAGGGATGTGTTCTCAGGCACCTGGCTACTGGAGCCTGCATATTTAAGTCTCAAGTTCTCTCCACTGACCCTATGAGATCCTAAATCTTGTGCAGAATTAGCAAACATTTCCAGAGCAAGACCCAGAGCAAGTTCAGAGAAAGTTAGTTTTCTACAGTAGGGCAAAACCTTTTTCTTTTACTGCCATTTTCTGAGCTCTGTGTCCAAAACAACAGTTAAGTGGGAATTCATTTGGAGTGCCTGAGAGACTGGCACATGAAATACCACTGAAATTTGTGTTCTCTCCCTTGTGCAACAGAGGAATCCCATAAAGATTAACCTAGCTGTCTTCCTGCCTCTTCTTCTAAATTCTCTAATTCCTCTATTCTTCGTCTGGCTTCTGACCAGGGAAGAATGCACTCTAAAAGGTGAATTAAAGGGATACTAATCAAAAAAAGAAAACTATAAATAAATGACAGAAAGATCAGTAGAATATAGGAAGGGAAGCAGGGGAAAGGAGAAGAAGGAGGGGGGGAATGCTGGGGACTGTAGAGTAAATTACATTCCATGCTTTTGTGATTATGTCAAAATGAGTCCTAATGTTGCATATCAATAACAAGAATTTTGAAAATAAAATTAAAAAATAAAAAAGAGGGCTGAAAAAAAAATCTAGTACTTAGAAAGGAAAATCATCTCATCCCCAAAGTCTGAAAGGGAAGGGGACTACAGCATATTTGCCTGAACTTGGCTACTGCTTTGGTTGTGGGAGAGAGATGACCATTATCACAAAGCTGTGGTCATATTAGGAAATCACATCCATTATCAAGAACACTGTCTGAAGGGAAAAGAGGGCAGGAAGAGGGATGAGTATCCCACCTCTCTCCCCTCTGTCTTCCAATGTTTATCAGTAAGCAGAGAGCCAGGAGCCCAGGCACGATAGCCAGTAAGGGTTCAGAATAGATCTAGAAAGATCAAAGGAAACTAACTGGCACAGGTTTCTCGCCCCATTTTTTGGTTATGTTTGACTTTTTACAATCAATGCTATAATGAATATCATCTGTGTATTTTTGCAAACTGGGCCTCTAATTCTGTAGGACAGATTGCTAGTTGGGAGACTGTCAGCTCAAAGGACTTGGGAAGTCTTAAATGTCTGCAGATGCTACCAAATAACTTATCCAAAAGACCGTAGCAATTTCACAAATGCTGTGTATATACCTTCATTAGCAGCAGATGTTTTTAATGTCCTAAAATGTGCTAATCACATTGGCACAAATTATTACTTAGCATTTTATTTTGCATTTCCTACATAACTAGTGAGAAGGAGTGAGTATATCATGGGATCACTGCTGTGAATTCCCTGTTCCTATGAGGAATGTTTAGTGTCTATATTGTCAATTTACTCCACTTGCCTTTCTTTTTAACTTATATAGTCTTAATTGCAAGACAGGTTTTGTTTTGTTTTATCGAGAGTCAAATTTCCAAAACACAATTCTGATCTTCAGCTTAACAACCCTTTAGAAGCCACCCCTTACCTTCAGGATAGAGCCCACATTCCTTTGCTGAATTAAAGGGCCTTTCTGTGGTGCAGCTGCTGACAAGCTCCTCAAGGTCATCTCTAGTCCTTCTTCACCCACATCAGGTACAGGGACAAACCTGCTATACTCTAACACTCACCATCAGTGCATTTAAAAAAATTTTTTTTAGTTGTAGTTGGACTCAATACCTTTATTTCATTTATTTACTTATTTTTATGTGGTGCTGAGGATGGAACCCAGCACCTTGCACGTGCTAGGCACGTGCTCTACTGCTGACCCACAACTCCAGCTCCCATCAGTGCATTTTAATGTTTTCTTTTATTGAGATGACTATCCTCTTGCTGATTAACTTCTATCCTTTTTCAAAGATTCGATCATGCATTGTCTGGTCTGTAAAGCAAACATGTTCTGCTCCCCCTTGTCTTTCCAGACTGAGCCACAGATGGTGTCAGTCAAATGGACTGGATTAAAGGCAAACCACAGACAAGATGCTGGGGGCAGGAGGTACCCAGATGGAAAAGCTCTGTGTCCCAGAGGTCCACTGCCTGGTGGCTTCATTACATTTCCCATATTAAACAGAATAGTCTTTAGCAATATATTAAAAATCTTCACTTTGATTTTTTTACTACCATCAGTTTTCCCAGAAAAGGCGATAGGAAGTGGTTACTCCTAAGAGAGCCTCACACCATGTATCTAAGTCCCTCAGTGGAATCTCAGTAGGCCAGCTGCAGTATGATGCTCTCACTCCAGAGCAGACAATTATAGTGAATCATCTCCAACTTCTACTAGCAAATGCTACATGTGGATGTCCTCTGGCTTCTGGGACCCCATGTGATGGGACATAAAGAATAAGACTCCAATGCACAGAAAAGTCCACTCCAATGCCTCCTCAATCACTCTCCCAACAGGCCTGTGCCTCCACGGCTTGGTGTGTAGTGAGACATTGGGCATTTTTGTTCAATTGTTTAAATCCCTGCTGAGATAAACTTCAATGATACCATCCCAGGACTGCAGACCACCTTCACTTTAAACAAAACTAATGCATTAAATTTTGTATTTATAGAACAGTATGATATTCTTTGTAAAATAATTCAAATAAAAGTTAATCTGCAAAAAAAAAAAAATCCCCTCAGACATTAGTTCCTTGTTGTACCTCATCTAGGATTTGTAAGACTCTGTGTCAGAGCACACAGTGGAAGACTCAGAGACCTCCTGACAAACACAGGCTGGGACAGCACCACTCTGCTTCAGCTTCCTTGTCTCTGAAAAGAGGGGAATGTCTGTCTTCCTGGGTATGATGAGGAACGAGAGAGTACGCATCTGGGAAGTGCCTGGAACAGTAAGTAAAAAAAATGGAAATAACGGTACAAACATGTTTCATGTTTTTCCTTTCATGTTTTAAACCTCATCTCCATTTCCTTCACAATTCTGGATGTTGGAAAGTCACAAGAGTGTCAAGCTAAAATGACCCTCTGGTGTTCTGATTATTCTTATTTCTTTATCTAAACTCTGCCTACATCCAAGAATTTTCAATGGCTCACAAACCAGCCCAGCGAGACAGCCCAATAATTAAAGATTCACATAGTCAAATGAAGACAACCACATTTATCAACGCTTTCCTTGGAAAAAGTTTCATATTTCTTTGGAGAAAAATGATAAAGCACCCTGAGTGAGCTCATGCTACTGTGCCTTTGAAGGAGATGGAGGCCACCTGAGGACTGGTATTTTGGATGGATGGAAAAGAAGAGAAGATCTGAGTCTGTTCTAAATAACATGAAGATGAGTAAATTACAGTTCAGCTGGTGACTGTGGCTAAGTGTTAGAGTCTGTAAACAAGTCAGGATGGCGCCTGGCATTTTGCCAGGGGGAGTGGTTTGTGAAGTAACGCCAGCCAGCGAGCCATTAAGTGTGGAAATTCCTTATTGGTTGACTGCTGTATCTATTTTATGTTAATTAAGATAAGCTGTGTGGAATGTATATATACCCCTCCTGTCCTACAATAAACGGCTCTCACTCCTGCTGTATCAATGTACACAAGTTGCTCGTCACCCCCCCACCCCCCACCCCCAGTTATTTTGCTGCAGCCGGACTGCGGCAGCTAAGTAAAATCAACTAAGAAGAGAGTCTAAAAAGATGATTAGCTCCTTGGGAATGAGATATAAGGAAAGCTATGAAAGTCAGGGAGAACAAAACAGTGGAATAAGAATTCTTTTTTCTATCCCATGTTGACATCTTCAGTAAAATCTAGATTCCACACCAAAGTATTTCAGCCAGAGAAATCTCTGGGAAGCTGTCTACTGTAGGCGCAAGCCTGGCTTGGTATGGACCTGAAGCAGACCGTCTGGTAAGAATGCAGGAGCTTAGTGAACAGAAGAGTGCTGATACTAAAGCCGTGCACAACGGATGAAAAACTGAACACGTGCTGGGTGTTGGTGGTGCACACCTAATCCCAGCTACTCCCAGACTGAGGCAAGAGGATCCAAAGTTGGAGGCCAACTCCAGCAACTTAGCAAGACCCTCTTCCTGAAAAGAAAAATAAAATTTAAAAAAAATTAAAAATCTTGAGATGTAACTCAGAGGTAGGTAGAATCCACAAAACAAAACTCAAAACCAGAACAACAGCAACAAAACCTGATCACACGTGGCTCTAAGGCAGTATGCATGGAAATTCAATAATGATGACAATAACTGGGTAAGGTAGGCTGGAAGAGGCAAGGTGCTCCAAACAGAAAGGTGCACATTCCAATGAGAAGCTAAGGGAGACGTGTACACTCTACGTGGTGTTAACTGTCAAGGGAAAGAGGCGGTGATCAAGAAGGTAAAGATGAACAAGGGCTGGCCACGCAGATGAAGTAGAAAAGGACTAGACAAGAGGTGATTGAGGACTCCAAAGCTGAGATTCCCCCACAAGTGCATATAAATAAAAGTAGAATAATCAATGAAAGAGGGACAGCTAGGCAAACAAACTAAAAAATCACAGAAAGACAAACAGATTGATAGACAAGCAAATAGACTGATGTTATGTAAACAAATACACAGATAGAGGTAGGGTAGTCTCTGTCATGTGACTCAAGAAATTAAAATATTGGGTGGAAAAAGGGAAAGGGATCTGGTAGGAGGCCACAGATGGATTTTTAGATTATTCTGGTTTTTTCTTCTGGCTAAGTAGGTCCTAACAACAAATTCTCTCAAGTTGTCGTCGTCGTTTTTTTTTTTCTTACTGTACTCTTTTTTAAAAAAAATATTTTGTTTATTTAGTTTTAGTTGGACCCAATACCTTTATTTTATTTTATGTGGTGCTGAGGATCGAATCCAGGGCCTCGCATGTGCTAGGCAAGCGCTCTACCACTGAGCCACAACCCCAGCCCCTTACTGTACTCTTAATTAAAATCAATTGAGAAATTTCCCAAGAAACCAAGGAAGACAGAGACTTCTGAACCCCAGGATGGATTTCTGTGTGAACTTATAACCTCAAGTCCCAATTCAATCATCACTAGGTCTTTATTGGCATGCTGAGCTGGTCTGCACTTTCAGAAACTTCAGAAGTATACATTCGCACCCTCATGAGTGAATAAGCTTCCATCGTTTCTAGGATACTATCTCTTCTGCTCAGAAGGGCAAGATGGAAGGAGGAGAGGCAGGACTTCCTCAGGTCTACAGAAGTGACCATCTGCCTCACACAGCTTTGTGTCAGCTTGACATGAAGAGCAAAATGGAAATGTTAGCTATGAACCACAGACCTAAGTTTAGCCAAGGGCAAGAAGGCAAGGTACCAGTGGGTTCTGGAACTGGGCTGGAACAAGCGACTCGTTCAACTGTATTTAACTGGAATCATCCTCTCTTTTCATTTTAAAATAAAGAACTGGGCATGATGAACAGGACCACACAAGGTCAGAGACATCAGAGCTGAAGGGACCTTGCACAAAGTGCTTGGACAACACAAAAGCAAAGCAAAGTACCTGGAATTCAGAGTAGTGAAGAAAGCTGCTTACACCTAGGTTGAATGATGTCAGACTTCAGAGCTGTGCTGAAGTGAATTGGAATGTGACCAGCACATCCAGGAGGACAGGTTAAGTTGGGTTGCTATAACAAACAGCCTTGAAATCTGAACAGTTATAGCAACAAAGGTTTGATTTTGCTCAAACTGCCTCTATGCCCGTTGTAGCTTCCCCAACTCAGGATCTAGACTGATACCATCGTCACTCCAGTGACTTGGTAGTTTATGTGACAGGAAAGTAAACAATCAAGCAAAAAAAACTTGTGGAATGCTCTGCATTGAATCTTTGGTTCCTCAAGTCTTAACTCAAAATCTCATTTGTTGTTGATGTTGAATAAAAATCTTTGCTCATTCAGCATGTGTCAAGTAATGTTTTAACCACTAGAAATACAGTTAGGATTTCATAAGTCTTTGTTGAATTAGCATAGGCCTGTTCAGCAAAAAGATGTCCAATGAAGTTTCCACCTTTAAAATGCATAATGCATAATAATATTTCAATATTTATCCATAACAAAATTTCCAACAGAATTTGATTTATTTATCAAATATTTCCATTACCCAATATGTTCCATATTTTGTAAAAGAAAATACTAAATTCACTTTATCTATCTCTTTTCTTACTCATGTGGGTGGTGCCAACAGATGATTCCAGTGCTTTTTATGGCAAAGCCAAATTCGGGTAAAAGTAAAATTATTAAAACTTAAAAATTGATTAAAGAAAAAAGTATGAACTAAAGTAAAACTTTCCTTAATTATAAAGGTGATTTTTTATGCCAAAATCTGTAGCCCCACCATTGAGATTTGGAGTTAGATACCCTCCAAAAGTTCCAATATTAATGCAGGAATGTTCAGAGGCAAAGTGATTGGATCATGAAGGCCATAACCAAATCGGTCCATCCTAGTTTCAAAGGACTCACTAGATGATAATTGTGCCAAGTGCGGTGTGGCTGGAGGAGGTGGATCAAGGCTGGGATTGGAGGATGCCCTGGTAGTATTGTGGCCCCTTCCTCTTGTTTTATCTTTCTCTCTCTCTCTCTCTCTTCCTCCCTCCCTCCCTCCCTCCTCTCTCTTCCTCTCTCCCTCCCTCCCTCCCTCTGTATTTCCTGACCCTGCCATGAACTGAGTAGCTGTTTCTCACTGAGTCCTGTATCTGATGTCCCTCCCTCTAATTTGTTCTTGTCTGGTATTTTGGTCACAGCGATGACAGCGATGGAAAGCTGACAAACAAAACCCCCAATGACAAACTAAGTACATGCAAACACTTAATGCTATTGGAAAGCCAGAGAGCTGAGCCATAGGGAAATGAATGTTCCACTCATTCATGTTCCAAAAATGTTTGGTAGGGACTTACTCCATCTATAGCAAGAAGAAAAGAGAACTTACACATTTTTGGCAATAAAAGATAACTGCAGATAAATATTGACATTGGCTTGAAGACAGCAAACACCCACAATCTCAACTACAATAGACATATGGAAGACTTTGAGGAGCCTTATAATATTGTACTCAGTACCCTTCCATTTAAGACAGAGATTAATCAACATTTTTGCTGTTTAAGATCAACTGAATGGGAAATTTGTCAATTCAAAGAAATTGTGTGTGTGTGTGTGTGTGTGTGTGTGTGTGTGTGTGAGTGCGTATGTACACACATACTTATATATTTCTATTTTTTAAAACAAAATGAAATTCCAGGAGATACACAATCTTATTATAATTCCATGAAGTTTGACAAAAGCATTAACCCATGTAATTCACATCAGAATGTAACTGTCAACCTAGAATTTTCTCTCTAGCCTCTTAGTTAAAATGTCCCCAAGAGGCATCACTTCTCTGAGGATTTTTTTTCAACAAAAATTAGTTTTGCCTGTATTAAGAATTCTATAAATAAATCATTCAGTGTGTACTCCCTGGTGTCTGGCCCCTTGTTCTCAGCATAATGTCATTGCTATCCAATCACGTTGCTTAGTGTGTAAGTTGTTCTTTTTCTTATTTAATAACATTATATTTCCTGAATATTCTGCAATTTATTTAACCATTTTACTTGTAAGGTATAATGAAAATGGTTTCTGTGAATATATTTTACAAATTGTTTTGTCAGCAAATATTGTGATTTCTCTTGGCAAAACATTCAGGAGTAGAATTGCCAGGTCATCTAGAATAAGCATCCTTACCGTGATATGAAAATATCAAAACGTTTCCCCTAAAGTAGCTGTGAAAATTTGTATTCCACCCTCACCAACATTTGCTGTTAGCACTCTGGTTGTGAAGCCTCATTGTGGTACATTTTCCTGATGGTTACTGGCTAGTCATATTTCATTCTTTGCTATTATGGGACAATCCCACTTTCGTTAGGCCATTTATCCTACTGTTAAGATATAGAAAGTGTGTATATTCAGGATAAAAGTCTGTACTAAAAGTATGAATTACAAATTACAGCGTGGCTATTGTTTTCTCTTTTGCTATTGATGTCTTTTGGTGGGCAGACAATTTTAATTGGATGGGTCCTATCTGAGAAATCTTTGCCTTCTTCAGACTTTCTTCTAGAAAATAATTAATTTTAAGATTCACCTTTGGATCTTTTCTTTATCTTGAATTATTTTTGTGTGTGGTTTGAGATGGGGATTGAGCTTTTCTTTAGGTACAGATATACTGTTTTTAAGTACCATGTATTAAAAAGAATACCCTTTCTTCACTGAAATATTTTAGCACATTCATTAAAAATAAATTGAGCATCTAAAGGTGCCTAATTTCTGGCCTCTCTAAGTGTTTCCATGGTTCTCTATCAGCCCTCATATCAATGCTTATTTATAAACTTATATTTAAATTGTGCTTCTTTGCAGAAAGAGTATAGAATCCTCACCATTGCCACCTCCAGCCCCTGAACACCACTGACCTATTTTCTATTTCTAAGGTTTTCCCGTTTCCAGAATTTCACAGAAATAAAATCATATAGCATGTAGCATTTGAATCTGGCTTCTTTCATTTAGTATAATGCATTTGAGGTTCACCTATGGCATTGTAGGTATCTATAGGTTGATCATTTCTGTTCCCAAATACCATTCCACCGTTTAATATTATTATATCATTTGACTTATTTAATATCATTATATTGCCCGAATATGTTGCTATTTATTTAACCATTTTAGTTGTAAAGTATAATGAAAAGAATTTCATTATGTGATTCAGCTCTTCATCAATCGCGGGACATTAGACTATTGCCAGCTTGTGGTGACTATGAATGCAGATACTGAATAGACTCACCCAGAGGCTTTTCTGTGGCCACATGTTTCTATTTCTCTTAGGTAAATGTCTAAAACTGGAATTGCTGAATACTATTGTAATTGTCTTAGAAGCTGTCAAATTGCTTCCCAAAGTGGTTATGCCATTTTGTACTTCCACCAGCCATATATGAGAACACAAGCCACTCTACATTTTCTTCAACATGGTATTGCCTATTTTTTAAATTATATTTTAATTCTAGTAAAGATATTTATATCAGTGTACCACAACAATTTTAACTTGCTTCTCCCTAATTACTACAGACAATAACATCTTTGCTTTTGTATGTTTCACACCTGTACGTCTTCTCTACTGAGATAGCTGTGCATATTTTTCACATATTTTTAAGGTAGGTTGCTTTTCTTATTATTGAGCTGTAAGTTCTTTATGTATCCTGTACACTTTATTTTATATATAATGCACATTGCACAGATTTGTCCCAATCTGCAGAATGGCCTATTTTCTTATCTTTTGAAGAGATATTTTTAATATTGATGAAGTCCAATTTGTCAATTTTGGTTTTATAAGTTAGATTTTTTTTTTTTATCTTAACTAAAAGTATTCTGTCCAGGTCTAATGTTGCAAAACAACAACAAAAAAATATCTTACATTTTTGTCATAATTTATAGGTTTAAGTTTTGCATTTAGATCTATGGTCAATTTAAAGTCAGTTTGTATATGAAATATGTTTGGGTCAAAATTTATTTTTGAGTATGTAGCTTTTAATTTTGGGGGTCTCTAATATTATGGGATTAGAATCCTGGACTTGAAACTCTGTCTTACTTCTTTCCTAGAGTTAGAAAGTGTTTTTGCCCTTTCCTATCCTTCCTCTCCCCAAAACAATGGGTCTTTTCAAGTGCCTTTGGAGAGACAAGATTCCTTCCTGTCCCCCCCTGGAAACAATGCTCTGGAGAGAAGATTCTGAGCAGGAAGTCAACAGGAGGTTGGATGAGTCTATGCCATTCCTGTTTCCTGCTTGAAATGTCAAGCGAGGTTCTCTCCATTGTTCCCTCTTCCCACACTCTGCCTCCTAAGCATCACATGGAGGTTCCTGGAAAGACGCCCTGATTCTTGACAAATAGAAGTGAATTCTCTTCTTTCTGCACTGTCACAGTTTCCCTCATCTAACTTTGCATGTTTCAAATTTGCTGAAAGAGAAGACACCTCCTGAAGTTCTTTTCTGAGTGGTCAAGAACCAGGAGGGTACTGGTAGAGCTCTCCTTGGCTCCTGGAGGCTTCCTCCCTGGGGCGGTTTGCTCTCAGCTCCAGGGGGGACTTGTGAACTCAGCTCTCAGGGTTGTAAAGGCAGTAAAACTTTGGAGTTAACTGGTGGTTTCTCATTGTCATTATGGAAATCATGCTCTTTGATTTCCTATATCCTAGACCACAAAATTTCCTCACCTTCACGATCAAAGAATATTGTGATTGCATATAGAATTATGAACTAATAGAATTTTGCATACCCTATACATCCTGAATACGTGTGTGTGTGTGTGTGTGTGTGTGTGTGTGTGTGTGTAAATGTTCCACAATGGCTGCTGGAAAGCCAAGAACAGTGGTAGTGGCTTAGTCCAAGAAGAAAGAGAGAGAGAGAGAGGTGCAGCTCCAATACAAGGATGGAAACCTAAAAGCACAGCTTCCCCTTCCAATTGCTACTATTGTGAAGTTCACGTTTCAAAGCTAAAGAACCTGGAGTATGATGTCCACGGGCAACAGCAGCAGAAAAATGAACCATGCCCCGACTTGGGAAGGAAGTCTACAAGGAAGCATCTCTCTTCCATTTTTTTTTTCATTTTAGCAGACCCCCAGCCTATAGGACAGTGCTGGCCACGTTCAGAATGGATTCTGTCCACCCAGTTTGCTGACCCACACACCAATCTTCTCTGGAAGCACACTCACAAACCAACCCAGGAGCATGCTTTACCAGTTCTGTAGACATTCCTCCATCCAGTCAAACTGATAAACAAAATCAACCACCATGGTATTTTGATTGTTAAATATTGTTTTTAAAAATTATACCCCCTAGTATATTAACATCATTCTTAAGCATGGATTCTGTTTAAAAAAAAAAATCCTGGAGTGCCTACTCTGTCTCAGACACATTGCTAATCCTTGAAGACATAGGAATGACCACTCATGGTTTCTACCAAGAATTCTCTGACATCCCTCTCTCTTATTCTTCTCTTATCACTCCTGCTTTCTCTGTCTCCCTCTCAGCCTGTGGCTCATCACATGTGTGCTGTATTGTCTATTATGAATATTATTTTGGTATTAATAAAGATTCAGAATTTTGAGGTGAGTGATCAAAATCCATACCTCAAATACACCGAGCAGAGCAGCTTTAATTGCCTGTCAATGTTGATTCACATGCATATACATTAAAATGTCAATAATAATCTTCACAAAAATTTGAATTTAGTACAAAGTTAATTGCAAGGTATGTTTAATATCATTTTGGCCATATGTTTAATATTATTTTGGCTTTGTGAAATAAAAATAGTATACCATATTTTGATGTTTTCTATCAAGACATGAGAAAATAACAGTTCATTGAAAATTGAAGTGCTAATCATACCATAAACCATTATCATGATAGGTTTTCTTTGTTGTGTTTTTGCTTGAACAATTATTAGGCAACATTTTGACCTTAATTTCTAAGTTTAGGCTTATGTGCATGATTGAAAACCACAAGGAATTTTCATATCTCTAGGTTGGAGGTTGTCTCCCATAGAGTAGAATATATATCCAAAGTTATTTTGAAAGAATTATGATTTCATTAGGATGCATTGCCTTTGTCATCAATCCTGCTATATAAGCATTCAAAGATCGTTAGAGTATATTCAGTATTTGTATTGTCAATTAAAATCCATTGAGTAGCTAGGACACAAAGTACTCTTTGAAACATATTACATGTTTGCTTGTTTTTGCAGTACAGGGAATTGATCTCAGGGCCTCACACATGCTAGACAAGTGCTCTACTCCTGTGCTACGTTCCCAGCCCTGAAAAAATATTACATGTGACAAATTTATTTAATCTCTATGTCGATGCTGAGAAGAGAATTATAGTTTTCCCTAATTTCACTTGAGGAAACTGAGGCATCAAGGGGTTTGAGAAACTTGTCTAAGATCAGACTGTTTATAAAAGGCAGAGTGAGCTTTGAGCCCAGACATTCTGGATCCATAGGATTAAATCAAGAGTCAGGAGCTGTATTGAATCAATCATCCTTGAAGAAGGAAAGAGAAAGAAGTATGAGACCAAAAATAAGGTGAGAAAGAAGGGGGTGTTGAGGGAAGAGCACAATGTGGCAGTGAGTGAGAGAAGGTGGGAACTGTAGGCAGCATCAGTGCCCCAGAGAGACAGTCAAATGGCAAGAGGAAACATAACCGTTGTGTCTGGCAATTACAAGGCACCTTTCACCAGGAGGACTCTGCAGAATGGTGGCAGAAAATGAACATAACAGAAGAAGGAGAAATGGAGCAGAGGTCACAGAGTACAGAGGGCAAACTTCTAAGGAACTTGTTTGGGAACACACCTTGGGGTGAGCAGAGACAGGAGGTAATTTTAGTTTGCTGTCTTTTAGTTTGGGGACCTGTTTTGTGTTTTAGGATGAGAACTGGAAACATATTTATAGACAAATGGAAAGAAGCCAGCAGAGAGGGAAAAAAATGTTGCATAAAATCTAATTACAAAACAATTTTTAAGGATTAGCAGAGCAGCCTAAGACAAATAGAAATAAAGAATGGTGCATGAATTGGAACAGAAGGTGTGGAACCCATCTTACCTGCATTTCCACATGTTTCTCACAAGCCCTCCTCCCTGGCACTCCAGACAGACCCCTGATTCCAGAGTAAAACACTAGAGGCACGTTGGAGTCTGTTTCTCTGACAGAGCAGTCTGTTGATAAATTAAGTGTAAGTGAATCAGATACAGATGGATGGAATTTCACTTGAAATAAACATGAATTACAAAATTGGAAGAGGAAAAATGCCCAAAGAACAATCACTCTGTGCCAACTGAAAATCGTTTGGAATGTCAGTTTTCCAGCCTGGCTCAATATTCCCGTCTACTCCTCAGCTCTCATTCAACATGTTCACAATTTGTCTGGAAAGTTGACGTCTTTCAGTCCTCTGGAGCTTCCAGAACAGGTCTGGAGACACCATGGAGGCAGGGACTTCTGAGAAGCAATGTCATAAGATGTATGTAGGCATTTATTAGTCAGCATGAGGTCTGTGAGGTGGCTTGTGAGAAATGATTCTGATGTGCTTCAAGAATGTTCTCCCTCCTTAGCTAGACAGACTCAGACATGGCAACGCATCAGAATGGAAAAAATCCACGGGCTTTGGAGTCAGGCTGACCTGGATCGGAACCCTGGAGACACCTTATATTAGCTATGAGTACTTACTCAAGGGACATTACCTCATCAGCCTCAGTTGCATTATCTGGAAAATGGAAATAACAAGTATTCTCCATTTCACAAAAATGTTAGTCTTTATTATGGCTGTCTACTCAGAAAGAGCCTGACAACAGTTACATGTTGAGAAAAGACACTCTACTTTCTGTCTAGAGGAGACCAGAGACCTCTAAAGTCACCGAAAAATAGAGCAGAAGTTCCTAGTCTGTATCCTTAAGTAGAAACTTTCTCTTCTAGACAGGATTCAGATGGGACTGTAGAGGAGGTTCAGAGATGCATATTTTTAAACAGCTTCTTAGGTGATTCTGATGATAGGTTACGCATAAGAACCACTGGAATAAAAACTGAGGCAGAAAAAAGATATTCTACACATGCCTAGTGTGGGATTAGCTCCCTGCAATGCTTCCTCATGCCGTCTGGATTATGGGTTCTGCTTCCCTTGGTTCTCAGTCTTGTGGGACTCATGCAGTTTTGCAGAAAAGAAAAGCTAATTATAGTTTAATTAAAAAGCTGATTCCAAATGGAGATGTGGCCTTTCATAAAGTCCTTCACAGAGGAAAGGAAAAGAAACTAGTTGCTGAAGGAGCGTTGGAAGGGCTGGGTCAGCTGGAGACCCAACTCATCACTTGTAGGTAGAGAAAGTAGAAAACTAACCCTTCACCTGCAGTTCACAATGTGTTCTTCAGGGGTCTATCCTGAGGGATATGAATGAAATAAAGGGCACCTTGTTTATGATCCAGTAAATGACTGCTTAGGTTGTGTTAATAGCAACATTAATAACCTAAATAAAGCCTCAGGTGAGAGTGGCCATGTGACCAGGTTCTAGGCAGTTAGACATAATTGGAGTTGTCAATGCGGCATCCAGAGTAAGGTCTTCAAGTAAGAGAGCTATATAGCTTTTATTCGTTGTTCTTCTTTTTCTTGCCTAGACCACGACTGTGATGCCATCAGGATAGAAGACAAGCCAAAGTAGGGCTGTGGAACAGGAAGAGCCCGGGTCCTTACAAGCATTGTGAAATAACTACAGAAACTCTGTAGTACTTACCTCCAGATTTATTTGTTATATATGTATAGTGTATACTGCAAACCCTCATTTATTGTGACACTTGTTTGGGGGCTTCAGTTACTAATAGGCAAAATACTTCTTGATATAGGATAGAAGAATGTGAGTTCCCAAACTCCATAGAATAGATTTTGTTACACAAGCTGGGGGCAGCAGCCTTCCAGGATCCTGCAGTAAGAGTTTCTGAGGGATACATATAAAACACAGAGCTGTGTGACCAAGAGTGACTTAAGACAGTATAGATAGATACCTAGCAATGGCCGGCTCTGGGGGCTGGTCTTGAAATTGGTGCTGTGAGGGAAGTTCTCTACTGGATCTGAGACAGGCGTAACAGTGTGATGGACGGCTAACTAAGCCGGCAGGGTGGATATGGTGTCACAAAAAGTATCGGATGAGAGTATCTCCAGACAAAGAAACCAGATAGTAGGTGGAAGATTTTATATCCTAAGAACCTATGTTCTATGTTCTTGAGTGACTTCCATAAAAGGCCCATGTGGCATAACATGAGTCAGAGCATATTGTTGGGGGAAGAATCCAGATGCTGATGTATCTCAAAGACAAGCTTTGAGTCTTGGCTTTACCACCTACCAGGTGTACCAACTGGTGCTATCCCTCTCTGGCTAACAGTCTTCTCTCTCAACTTCATAATAATGACTACTGATGAGGATCAATCATTGGCAGGCCTGTAGAGTGCACACCCATATACATAGACAGAAAGATACAGATATAGATATATAATCTTAGTTGTTGCTATTTTTCAGCTTATGAACCCCAGGGACCTACTGTATGCCAGCTATCCAGATGCTACAGAACACTAAACATGGTTTCTGCTTTTAAGTCCTGTAGAAAACAGCCACCTTCTCTACAAAATAACTTTTAAATTAAAAATCAAGCCACTCTTCCACTTAAATCCTCTTGAGAATTTCTCTTATACTTAGGATAAAAACTTGACATTTTTAATATATAAGACACCAGTGATGTTGTTCTGCTTCAGAAATATCAGTCTAATCTCAAGTTATCCTTTATTTTCTCAATTCTAGTTACCTGTTTTTTTAAATATGTAGTATATTTCAGATTGATTAATGACTTTCACTAGATCTCTGCTCCTTGTGGACCCAAAATCTCATCTGTTTTGCATACCTGCAATAACCCTGAAACTGATTAAAACTTCTGACAGCTAGGAATCTGTTGTTAGGGTATGGATCTTAAATATCTTCCAAAGGCCATACACTAAGACTTGGTCAACAGTCTGTGACTCCACTGGTACCTTCTGGCACCTTCAGCAGGTGGGGCCCACTGCAAGGAGTTAGGTCTCTGCTGATGTGCCCTTGAGGGATACTGGGACTCTGCCCACCCCTTCCCAGGTGCTATGAGGTGAACAGACCTCTTCTACCACATGCTACCATTAGTTGTACTGTGACATGACAGGTCCAAAGCAGTGTGTCTTTATGACCATGGACTGAAACCACAAGCAAAAATAAACCTTTCCTCTTTTTCTCAGATATGTTGTCATAGTAATGGAAAACTGACTGATGCATTGGTCAATAAGCAGGTTTTTAACAAAAAATGAATAAATGACAAATGAGAGATGATATGACATATATAGCTACCCCATTCAATGAGAGCACAGACAGGCAAACAGAAAACTCTATCTTAGGAGGAGGACATAAAGAAGACTTTGAAGATAGTAGGATATTCAAACTTGGCTATAAAACACATCACAGAGGACTTAGGCAAACAGGGATTGCTTTGTGAAAAATCCCAGGAGCTACAAATATTCAAGCCTCATTGTTCATCTATACAATGAATAACTTGATACCTATCACAACAGAGAGAGATTATGAGTATCAACTGATATTCAGAAATTATTTGCCATATATATAAGGCATTATAATGGTTGTTCATATCTCTTAGGGATCTTGCTTCTTGTTATGGAGATAGTGAACGTGGAAAAGCCTTTTAATTACAATAAAAACAACATAGGAAGGAGAAAGAAGAGAAGGAGAAAAGGAAAGAAGAAGGAAGAAAGAAAAGGAAAAAGAGAATTTCTCTTTTTGTTTTCTATTATGCATTTAGAATTGAATATTCATTATTGTAATCCTACCATAAAAAACTTACAGAAACTATTATTTTTCTTAATTTAAAAATACAGAGTTGTGTTTCACAGAACTTGAATGACTGTACAAAATCATAGAATCGTAAGGAATTTATTTTAATGGAAAAATTTAAATACAATAACTATCAATATATATTTATTATGAATCTGCAGTGGATCAATCGATTGCTCAATATTCTGGTGATGAAATTACATATAAAAAAACCAAGTGTTTCATTACATGGCATCCAGTCAATTCTGGTAAAGCATATCACAGAGGTCTGGCTGATGGTCATCAGTACCACTTCATGAGGCAGGGTGTCTCTTCCCTGCATGGAGGGGTATCACTGCAGGTAGATGACAACCAATTCCAATGTCCATGAAGGTGTTGCCACCTCATTTTTGTCCTTAACAACCTCCTGTGATGAAGCCAGAGTCAGTAGGAAAGGGAGGATACAGAGTCTGATATGATTAATGAGTGAGACCACAAGCAATGTGACACCTCAGACTACATCGTCCAGAGCCAGGAACAAGAAAGAGCTGGAATCTATACACTTCAGTTCTCACTGGCATCAGTCTGGACCATGATGCCACTCAGTAAATATCTGAAGGCTATTTCTACAAGACATAGGATTGATGATCTCTGGGTCAGAGTTTCTCCCTCTCAAAAGGGGGGATCAGTGAAATGATTTTAAAGCCACCTAGAAGCTCAGATGATATATTAGGATCAGGCCTGGTTTGCAGCATGGCAGACTTGGATTAAATCCTAGATGCTGGCGGTACATGGCCCTGAAGTCATTCAGCAAGGTGATTGCCTCCCTGAGTCTTTGTTCCCTCCTATGTAGAATGAAGCTAACTTCTACACGAGTAGATTTTTCTGAGCATTAAATGTAAACATGTAAGCTATGGGGTAATATAGAAACTAATAATTGTTAGAATACCCCTAATGCAATCATCACCATGAACTATGAATAAAAGAATAAATGAACACATAATTTTTTTTTCAATTTCTTTACTTCTTTCCTGCTTGGATTTTTTTCTTTTATTTTCTTGGTATTACCTAACAAATACCCATTCCATACTGTTGTTATTTTTCTTATCATGATTATGTGATCTGAATTGTTTCTCTGCAAACTATAATACTTTTAAAGAATCTTTAAGACACAAGAATCTGAAGCACCCTCCTTTAAAAGGACAGGTGAATAAGCATTTATTTAACAGGTTTGCCCCATGGGTACATATTTAGTTCATTCAGCCTTCCAATTAGATAAGAACTGAGTCTACACCTTGAAAAAAAACATTTTCTTTGGACATCTGCAGAAACCTCCTCACACCACCAGAGAGCAGTAAAGAGCCATGAATCAGGATTTTGAAAAATCCAATACCTCACCACCAGATAACTGTATTTCTCTATATATAATACCCTAGAAAATATGGAATAACTCTCAGCTGGCCAACCTGTCAGATGAATGCAAGTGAGGAAGGGAAGGACCTGTGAGCTAGAACAAGTCACTTCTGATTTTAGGCACGTAGTTCATAGGAGCTTCCTGAAGTTGAATAAGGAGGGATGCAGTTTCCCAAGCAATCATAGAGATAACATATCTCTGTCTCTGCTTTTTGATAGAAAGGGAGACTGAGATGCAAAGTTGAACAAAGACTTATTCAAGATCACCCAGTAAGACGGGAGCAGAGCTGGATCCAGAAGCGGTGGACAGATTCATATTGACTCACGTCTTATCATGCACGTGCATACAGGTAAAATATTGTTAGCATGTAGTTGAAGGGAAGACTGACTTTTTTCAGTGAGTCCTTCCATTCTGGGGCTCAATGAACATAGCACTTTCTTTTGTATTGTTATTAGACAACTCCAGGTTTATTGCTTCTTGATAGAGGACAGCCAGATAGGTAGGTCACACATAGAACACTTACCAAAGGAAAACCTAAATGTCGTATTCAGGAATATAATTCTGATGGTCACAGATAATGGGCCTTTTTCATTTTGAATATGTTACCCAGAAAGTTCTCTAGGAGACTGTCAATGCATCCATTCATTCTTCTTCTGCTCATGAAATAAGAAGTTGGGTAAGAGTCCAAATTCGCATCAAGCTCTATCTTAGAAACTGTGGGCATGGGTAGAAATAAGATGCAATGCTTCATGGATATAAGCAAGATATAATTCCTATTCTCAGCAAACCCACAATCTAATGGCATGTCTTGGCGAGAAACTGGGTAATTGCAATGCAGAATCAGAAAATTGATTGTGGTTGGATATATGCTAGTGATTAAAGTTTATTTTTCCTCCTGTCCTTCAGGAAAGCACATGCCAGAAAGCCACTTTTGACTCACCCAGAGAGGTCTGTCTTGGAAGTGGTGTAGTGCAGAATAGAATGCCTTGGAAATACTAATGAGCATGTGAATACTTTGGAATCCCTGGATTAGCTTTTACTGGAAAGATAATTCTCTCTGGTGTTTTAGAGATTAGAATCCCTCCAAAGGGAGCTGAGAAACGAAGGCCATGTCTCTCAGAAAGATGGGCTTCTAACCTCATTATATAAGGAAAGGGCAGACTGATCTTCTGTGCATGAAAAAATTGTATGTTCCTACATTGATTTCCAATGAGGGAAGAAAATGGGGATTCTAGACACCAATCCTCTTGATTTATAGTTTGTTTGTTTGTTTATTATTGTTGGGGCTGTTTTGCTTTTTCTTTTTAAACAATTTCTTGGAGAAAGGGTTTTCTAAAAACATCAATCAATATTGAAGACTTCTAACGACTCAAATCAGTTCCCATATAATAATAAGCATATGTGAATCTGAGAAATTAATTAAGAGACTCAATCATGTGTGGCTACTTTTACTTTGAGTTCAAGAAGTGTTTTGCAGAACGTAAAACAATATTGGAGAGGCAGTTGGCTGCAGGCACAAAGAAGAAGGAACCCAAGTAGGACTGTACAAGATATCAGAAAAGGCTTTCCAGAGGAGGCAGACCTATGAATGAGCACATGTTACTCAGAACTCAGTTAAAACAGGACACTGGGACACCTGGGAGCAGCACGTTTGAAGGGCCAGTGCCCAGAATCACAAACACCCTTTTCATTTTAACCTTGTGTTGGGGAGTGGGATGCAGCAGTGGGAAATCCAGCCTTCAGAAGAGTCAAGGAAATCATTTTGTTTGTCCATTTGCTTCTTTGGGTTTCTAGTCCATTAGGTTTGAAATTCTGTAGCCAGAGCACTGGGTTCCTGAAAGGAATGGACAGAAAAGAGGCTAGTGATGGGGCCTTCTGGGTTCAGGAGTCAGAGGGTGTCTTTTCCTGGGGAATGTCATCAGGAAAAGAGTCTCTCAGTTTCTGAAGAACACAATCTCTGTGGGGCCACTGAGTCCTCTCTCTATTCCAGGCTGGAGACCTGCAAAGAGAAAGGGAATCAAGAAGTACAGAGCTACCTCCCAGTCTGTGTTGATATGGGCTTCAAAACTACCCATCAAATAGACAGGGCAGGGTTGTTCTCTCCTCATCTATGAGGAGCTAAGAATGCGTGACACCTGCCTCACACCAGCGCCCACTGCGGAGGAAAGTCCACCTCTGTTCTTTGATCCTCTTCTACCTGAGGGCTTCTTCAGTCCTGGTTGGCCACAGAATCCAGCTGCAAACAATTTACACCCCTCCCATCTAGACCTCAATTTTAGTGGCTGCCTGTGATGAATACTATAAACTCTGTTCTAAGTGTTTGAGTGGCATAAAACCCAACCTTTTAGACACCTAGAGGGCCACTCACGATCTGCTTTTGCAGCTCCCCTCAGCTTCCTTTCCTGATCTTACTCCATGTCCCCTGATCCAAGTACCTCACCCAAGTCACACCAAAGAACGGAATGCTTCTTGACCATCACATCTGTTTTCAAAGTCAGCCCTTCAGCCTTTGCATAGTTTCTGTTCAATAGAAAGTGGTTCCTTCCATCTCCAACCCATTACTGGGGAATTCCCAGTCTTCTCTCAGGTCTTGGCGTGGATGTCACCTCCTTCAGAAATCCCATCCTGATACATGTAAACACGTTTCTGTGTCTTCTCTGTGCTTTCACAGAGAAGCACCTACCAGAGTATATTGGAACTGCCTGCCTTTTGCCTGTCTTTACCACCAGAGAAATAGACTGCAGCAAGAAGTTAGCAGGGTTATAGTATCATCCAACATCCTTCCGGTACCAAGCCGCATTTGACAATTGATGCATGCTCAAAAAATGACTGGATGAATAAATAAATGACTGAACAAACTAGTGCCGACATCATGTGAGGATTTAAAGGAGGGAGTGAAGAAATATGTTCCATGGCCATTTGTTCCCACGGTAGCCTGAGACTCCTCGACTCTTGTCTCCCTGTCGGAGTTCCATGGTCAATCCTTGCTCAAGAGGTCAGGCAAGGTCTGCTCAAGCCGGGAGCCCATTTTCCTCTGGAAAAGTATTCACTGCTCCTATTTTGCATTCTTTTGCGTCTGGTGTTGTCAGTGAAGCCAAGAGCTTCTGGGATCTCTATTAGATCCAGGCTGTGTGAACAGATTCTGGGCCAGAGCTTTGGCTGGAAAGAACGCCTCTGGTGTGAACAGAGCTTCCAAACGCACTCATAGAGAGTAGATGGCATTTTCCCTTGGTGAGCAGGGAAGGTAGTCAGGTGTAAAGGATAATTGATGAGAGTCAGCCAGTTGTTATCCCCCAAAGGCAGTGGATACTGTAGAAAAGTGACAAACATGGGATGGCAGGTCTTCCACTATCTGTATGACCTTGGGTAAGGAATCTATCTTTTCTAAGCCCAGGTTTCCTCAAATTAGTGTTATATAAGTACCTAATTCTTGCATTAGGATGAAATGAAGTGATTATCATGGATTCTGGGCATGTTGTAGGCTTTGTCTGTTTATCTGCTATATATATCTACCTACATATTTATCCATTGGTGCATCTACTGAGATGTATGAATAGATGGAAGATTCCTCATTCTTTACATATGATTCCACCATTCTTAAAGTTAGCACAGCACTAAGAACTTTTATTCCACTTTAATCTTTCAGATTTCCAGTTTATATTCCTGATAAACTGTAATTAACTTTCTAAGTCAGTACCAAGGACCCACAGTGTGAGAAGGAACTGTATATTACCATTTCTCTGCATCCTTAAGATGCCCAACAACACCCATTTAAGAAAGAAAAAGGAAAGAAAGAGAGAAAGAAATAAGGAAGGAAGGAAGGAAGGAAGGAAGGAAGGAAGGAAGGAAGGAAGGAGAGAGAAAGAAAGACAAGAAAAAAAGCCTAACCTGGTTCTTTGAAAATGTAGACTAGTAGCAAGTCGTGAAATAACTACACAAATTAATGCCAATCTGCTGCCAGAAATTGTGATATCAGAGAAACTCTGCTTATTAATCACTCTCACCCTACCTTTATCCATCCCATCTAGCCTGTCATTTTCCAGGAACAGCAGGATGTAATGAGATAGGGAGAAAGATATGTGTGCAGTCAGCACAGCTGCCAGCTGGACAGTCTGGGACCCTTGTCTTGGGCAGGCAGGCTCAGGCCTCCCACTCCTGTTGGAAACAGTATCACCCAGAGGTGCGCCAGAGAAGCTATTCATGCGCTGAGCCTCCTCCAGGGCCAACGCTGTGGGTACGGCTCTGGATGGGTTCCCCCGCTGGGGCTTCCATCCAGCAGCACAGAGCTCATCACTCTTCTCTCTAGATAATAATGGGCCATGCTTGGTTTCTTAGCCAACCAAAATAGGAGCCATGCCCAGATTTCTGTAGATCTTTCTAAAAATGTATTTATTTCAAACAAGAGCCATCCTTCAGATCTAGCCTTTAGGTGTGAACTGACTTAAACCCTCATTGGATTTTTGCAGCACCGACAGGAATAAGCATTTCATGCACAACCCAGATGTAAGGGCACTGAGAGTGCTGTACTGTGGTGCCCACACGTTTGACCTACTAGTCTGAGTGCACAGCTCCCTTTGCTGGGTAAGGACATGGAATTTCCTATGTTAAAACCTTCCCCCAATTTATATGTTTCAGGTAGAAGAAGAACGTTTATCTTTAGTCACTGAAAAATATAGATTGATCCAGTCATTATACTGGATCTCACCAAAGAATGACCCAAGTGTGTGTGTGTGTGTGTGTGTGTGTGTGTGTTTGTGTGTGTGTGTGTGTGTGTGTGTGAGAGAGAGAGAGAGAGAGAGAAGAAGAAGGAGGAGGAGGAGGAGGAGGAGGAGGAGGAGGGAATGAGGAGAGGGAAAGATGGGAAGGAACAGTTGAGGGGAGAAGGGAGGGGAGAGAGATCAGAGACTATAAGAATCTGCCTCTGATTCTCTCCACTTCCCAAACAAAATAGATTGTGTGTGTGTGTGTTTGTGTGTATGTGTGTGCATGTGAGTGTGTGTGTGCTAGGAGTACAGATAATTTCTACTTTATGATTCTGTTTTGAATTATTTTTTTCTAAATAAAAAGAAAATATAAATAATAAAGATAAAAAATCTATTCCAACTGAAGGAATTCAATGTTTTAATTCAACAAATACAATCAACTATAATTTATGGTACCAAATTACTATTATTAAGTAAAAATGTTGTCAGTAATAAATAAAAGTAGCAGGGAGGAATCTCAAGAAAGTGAGATTTCAGAGAGTGCATGCTACTCGATCCATGGCTCAGAACCATGGTTCAGAACCATCCAGGACCATGGTTCAGGACCCTTTGAGGAGGGTCCTGGAAGGGAGAAGAGAAGGACGTCTGTGGAGCTGATGATGCCCAGGTTTCCTCTGGCTGCCAAATATAAAGGTGTGCTCAAATTTGTGAATATCTTACAGGCTAGACACTATTGATCTTTTCTAGATACATGTTATACTTCAATGGGCTGTTAAAAACATCCCTGAACAACCCTTGTCCTGAATCACCTGCATCAATTCATCAATTACTTAGGAAAGATCACTAAGTTGCTCTGATATGCTCAAGGGGATATATATATATATATATATATATATATATATATATATATATATATATATATATATAATTGCAAACCACTCCAAACCATTTTGAAAATTAAGGAATTTTGTACTTCTATTCCCTTGTGGGTATTTTTTTTTTTTTTTTTTTTTTTTGCAATTCTCAGCAAAATGCTTCTGAATCCACCCTCCTCACAAATTACTGTGGAGTTAGAAGCATATTTTTCTGGGCCTGATCCACCATCCACATTCTGAAACAGTCAAGAGAAGCCAGCTCTGCTTTTTCTGGATAACACAGGCAAACCCAGTGGTTTATGGAAGGAGGGTGCGGTAATTACTGTACTGCTGTTTTGTTTACAAAATCAAACTAAATTGTACATACATAAAACATTCCCAGATTTTAGATGTAAGATGTGTAAATGTATTTCGTACAGCCTGATATTATTATCTTAACAACCAGCACCAGATTCCTCTTTAGGAGTAAATTATCTCTTAATGGGCAAAATATCTTTCATTCATGGCAGTAATAGAAGTTGAGATCCCAAGAGCCTAGATGTTGGCTGACTCCCTTGCTTCAGAGAAAAAAGGCAAAGTAGCTTTGATTAAGAATGGAGGAAAAATCTGTGGCTTTTTGGAGAAAGGAAAGATTCCAGAGTGAAGGAGACTTGGGGAATATGAGTGAAAGTCCACAGTGGTATGAAGGGATCTTTTAAAAGTGGAGATCCTGCGATATTTCATTTCAAGTTGCTCAAGTTAAAATGACAGGAACTCTTAACTGCAAACTGAACCTCGTCAGAGAATGCCTTCTGTGGGTGGGGTTTTGAGGAACCTGTAGTTTCTTAAGATTAACATGACATGTGTTGCTAGAGAAGTGGTTCAGAGCAAGAAGTTCAGGAGGTGAAAGAGGCCCTGAGAAATGAGCAGCTGTTGCATATTTGATTAGACTTTTGACTGCAGCATAGAAAAGCAGGAATCATAGAATGAGTCGGGAGGGAGAAGGAAGTCAAGAGATCCAGGGGTAGGGAGGGGGAGCATGAGAGGAATAGATGAACTCTAGATAGGGCAGAGGGGTGGGAGGGGAAGGGAGGGGGCAGGGGATTAGCAAGGATGGTGGAATGTAATAGACATCATCATCCAAAGTACATGTATGAAGACACAAATCTGTGTCAACATACTTTATACACAACCAGAGATATGAAAAATTGTGCTGTATATGTGTAATAAGAATTGTAATGCATTCTGCTATCATTTATTTTTTTAAAAAAATCAATTAAAAAAGAGAAAAGGGCAGTGTCTACAAAGAATAAGAAATTGCTTAGCAATAATATTAATAGGGAAATTTTAAAGTATCATTATACTTGTAATTTATATATCTATTTTCCTATCTATACCTCTTGGGGTTTGACTAATATCTGAAGGATTTACAAATTATATGACTAAATATTTACATACTGTATTGTGTGTATATGTATGTGCATATACATATATATATATATTTTTTTCTTTTTTCACAAAATAAGAACAGCAAGGATAGGAATTCAGAGTAGTAAACAAGAAGGAACATTCAAGGCATGGGGGTATATGCCTGTAATCCCAGTGACTTGGGAGACCAAGGCAGGAAGATCCCAAGTTCAGCAACTCAGTGAGATCCTCTCTCAGAATAAAAATAAATGCTTTACCCTAACTAGAAAAGAAGGAACATTTCTAATTTTTCATCTATGAATTTTGGTAGACAAATCTACTGTATCTTGGTAGATGACTTTTGGAAAGATCGTGTATTCATGATTTAAAATTCAATTTAAAAATGAAGGAAAGCACAGTCCATTCCTCCCGGTGGTCTTCCTCTGCCGCTGTGTATAACAGCCCAGTTCTGACTGTGTGGGGCCATCTCCGACTGGAAAGCAGAGGTACTTGTGTTCTTATCTTGTTTACCTTTTAAGTGCTTAGTAAATTCTTGGAGACTAGATTCAAGTCATAGGTCCTTGATGCCCCTCACCCAAGCTCCTGATGTCCCAACACCCTCTGGCCACTACATACAGGCTCACCTTTCTCTACAGGAACTTTTTGTTGTTGTTGTTGTTGTTGTTATTCATTCATTCCTTTTTTTTTTTTTTTTTCATGTTTATTTCTCTGTTAGTCACATTTTCATCTCTGTGGCCAAAACACGTGACAAGAACCACTTAGAATAGGAAAATTTATTTTAGGCTCATAGTTTCAGAGGTCTCAGTCCATAGTTGGCCAACCGTATCACTCAGGGCTCCAAGTGAGGTGACCATCATGGGGGACGGGCACTGTGAGGGAGAGCTTCTCAATTCATGGCAACTAGGAGGCAGAGAGAGAAGTGATGGTACAAACCGGCAGAAGAACACTTTCAGGACACAACCCAGTGACCCACCTCCTGCAGCCAGATCTCACCTGCCTACAGTTACCATCCAGTATTCCATCCAAATTCTTAATCCATCAATGGATTAATCCATGATTAGGTTACAGTTCACATAATCTAATAACTTCACATCTGAACATTCCTACGTTGTTAACAAGAACTTTGGAGGAACACCTCATATCTAAATCATGGCATTCCCCAACCTTAAATCTCCTACATTCAGTTCTCTCTGTTAAATTCTATCACTTTCTCTTAATTACTAAATGAGAAGCATGCGTTCTCTGTTCCTGACTAGACCCTTCCTGATAAAAACTGAAATTGGTACTGATGAATGAGGCTGCTTTGAACCCGAACCTGGCATTAGGCATTCCCTTTTCTCTTCCTCATTCATAGATTTGAAAGAAGGGCTGGGGTTCCTCTTTGGTTTTCCCCTTACAAGTGATGGGAACACCTGGAGATGGTTAGTGTCAGTTCCCTGAAGGTGAGCTCAGAATTCTCAGTCTCTGGCCTCTGCTTTCCAATCTGTGCTTTTGAGGCAGGTCCCACCCTCTCTACAGCCAGCTCGGAGAGTACAATCAGAGTGAAGACTCCTCACTGTACATCGGGGGTGTAGATCTGTTGGGCGTGTTACAGCAGAACCCCTCTTTGAATTCAGTACTCAGCCACGTTTCCCCATCAGCATCTATTAGTGGCTCCACATTTTACATTTGATTCTTTCCTATGAGAGGTAGAATACAAAAAGAAAGACTATTAAGTGATTGGTCAGTACCCTTAATTTCCAACAAGAAAAATAGCAGTAACCAACAATAACAAAAAACAAATAGTGGAAGAATATCTTCCAAAATACATTAAACCACTGCTGCCTGGATGATTTTTTTATCACTTTTTTATGCCTGTCTGAATTTCATTTATAATAAAACGACATTACATTCCTTTTAAAGAAAAATCATAATAAAATTCAAAAAAAATGTGAGAAAACTAAATCTAGAAAGAAATCTCACCATGGAAGGAAGGCAGAAATCTCACAAGCATGAGATTTATAACCAAGCCATGTTGTCTGAGCCATGCTGCTGAGCTCTTGTGTATGCTGCTGTCTGAAAGAGAAATAATGGTACAAGAAGAAATTAAGCCAATCAAAGGCACAAGACAAGAGGTTCATTTAAGGAGCATAAGCAAAGGAGAGTAATCCACTAGGAGACAAAAGGAGAGGTGAACTGGAGAAATGAGGGGTAAAGAGACAGAAGAAAAAGTGCCGTCTGCCGGCCACGGTGCCTGATCCACCACCATCTATGGAGATTTCTCCTGGTTTCCTCAAAAGGGAGGCTGGCTCCCGGCCCCAGCTGGCAGCTCCTCCAATCTCATTCTCATGTCAGACATCTGTCAGCACTCTGTGAGGACCACTGGAAATCAAGCTCATTCACAGTTTGTCTTGGACCTCCTGAAGTCTTCCACCCTTACCAGCTACTGAAATGGGAAGAGGAAAAAAGTTTATAGAGTTTCTCCAGCCATGGTGGGAAGAGCCAAAACAAGAAAAGAGAACAAGACGGAACTGACCAAGGAGACATGTCCCCACGACTCCTGATGGTCAAAGACTCCATTCATTCATTCATTCCTCAAATATTTGTTGAGCATAACTGTGTGCCAGGCATGGCTGTAGGCAGGGGTGACACCTTAGTAATGCCACCCTGGGCAAGGCATTCTTTACCCTGCTCCTAACTTGTCCCCCCAGACAAGGGTCCTGGGGCCTCAGCTCACTTCCACCTCTATTAAGAGGTCCCCTTGCTCCTGGGATAGATGCCTAACACATGGCAAGTTAACCAGAAAGGGAGAAACAAGGCAAGGGGACTCACTCAATTTGCTATTCCAAAGGGGCACGTACTAAATGACCATGCTTCCACCGGATCTTCAATCGACTCTGAAACTTTCTCCAACATCAAGAATATATACCTGATTTAGATGTCATTTTTCAAAAGTACATATGTGAATGCTTTTCCCACATCAGAGACTTAGTCCATACTGTCCTATCAAGATTTTCCTTTTATCTTTTCTTTATTTGCTGCTGAGATCCTTATCAAAACTTTTTTTTCTTAAAAGTACTCCATGTTATATATACGATAGTATATCTAAGGTAGATGGATCAATAGGTAACCCTAGAAACTGAACATATATGCCCTGCCTCCAATTCATATGTTAAAACCTAATTGCCTGTGTGATGGTCATTGGAGGTGATGTCTTTGGAAATGATTAATAGTCCTCATGAATGGGACCTGGTGTTTTTAGAAAAAGGACGCTAATGAGTTTCCTTCTGCAACTGAAGACCCAGGGAGAAGACAGCTGTGTAGAAACCAGAAAGCAGGCTTGGACTTTCCAGTCTCTAGAAATATAAGAAATACATATCCATGGTTTATAAGCCACCCCAGCTTTGCTATCCTGTTACAGCAGCTCAAATGAACTAAACGGATGGGTGGATAGAGGGACATATGGGTATAGATAGCTACAGAGATAGGATAGATACTAGGTAGGTAGGTAGGTAGGTAGATAGATAGATAGATAGATAGATAAATGTAAAGGAATACTAAGAAAAAGAAGAACCATGTATACACAACCCAACTTAAGAAATAGAACAATACAGAATCTCTGAAACTATGCCTCCTTCCCTGAGGGCATTTTATTTTCTCTCTTCCAACCTCCAGAGGTGACCACTATTCTGAATTTTGTATTAATTATCCCTTGTTTTTCTGGATAGATTTTTTTTTTCTGTATGTTTCTCGGTTGATTTTGTGTAAACCTAAATGGGATCATACTACATATATTTCCTCATGAATTATCCTTCAGTTGACTTATGCAGGTTTTCTGCACTGTAGTTCTATTGTTTCCCTTCCTCTGTGTATTATCCGAATGCAAGGACTACTGCAGTGTCTGCATTCCACTGATGAAGGCATTTAAGACACTCCAGGGTTTTGCTGGTAAAAGCAGCGCTGCTGGAGACATCCTAGTTAAACGTCTCCTGGTCTAAGGTCCTGGTACTAATGCTTTTTTGTTGTTGTGAACTGTTATAAATATCTTCTCCAACGTGTGGCCTGTGCTTTCACTGTGCGATATCTTCCAAAGAACAAAGGTGATTGATTGCTAAATAGAATGTGATTTATCCTTTCTCTTTATTATTTATACTCACGTATGATTTTTTCTTATTTTCATCCCCCAAAGTCATATATATGGTAGATAGATAGAGAGATAGATAGATGATAGAGATAGAGATAGATAGTCCTGTTTTCTATTTTTTTCTTAATTTATGTTTTCATATCATTGAAGGAAATATGTTCTTTTATTTTTCCACATGGATCATCAATGAATTGCCCAGCCCCATTTGCTAAATATTTCATCCATTTTCTCCATTGTTGGTCGAGGTATCATTTCTGGCATATACTCTTTGTTTATATGAATGCCTGTCCTATTGCTGAGCTTTCTGTTTGATTCCATTCGTTTATCTGCCTGGACCTGCCTTAATCCAAAGTGACTTAATTATTATGTCTTTAAACAAGTAATTACCACATGCCTGGGGAAGTTCCCCTGAGCTGTTTTCTAGGCTAGCACAAGCTAATAAATCTACCTTCCCTTGTCCCTTTAATATAAATTTTGGAATTAGCTTGTCAATTGCACTCACAAATAAAGAAAATCCTGCAGAGATGTTGATTGGTATTACATTAAATCTACCAAACTAGGGAAATTAAACAGGTTGATTTTTTTTCTATCTATGAATATGTTGAGAGTCACGGCCAGGTCAAGATGGTGCCTGGCATTTTGCCAGAAGGGGCGGTTCCTGCTGCCTCTGGTGCTGGCTATTTTTGAGTTCTCGCGGAGTTCCGGTGGAGCTCCTAGAGAGTTTGCGTGGGCTGGTTGAGTTCCAGTTGAGCTCTCCCGAGGAGCTCCTAGAGAGTTGGTGTGGGTTGGTTGAGTTCTGGTTGAGCTACGGTGGAGTTCCTAGAGGGTTGCATGGGGGGTGGTGTTCCTGTGAGTTCGAAAATAAAGTTCCTTCCTGCTTGAATCTACAAGTGGCTCAGACCTCCTGGTTATTTGTGCCCAGCCAGACTGCGGCATGAATATGTCATGTCCCTAACTTTAATTAGGAATTTCTAAAAATATCTTGCAAGGAAAAATTTAAAAATTTATTCTGCACAAAATATCTTTCATGTCATTTGTTAGTTTAATTCCTAGGTAACTTATCTATTTGTTATTAGAATATAATATTTTTAACTAAATTCTTTAATTATTTTTGGTGCAAGGTATCAGTTGAGAATAGTGTATTAATCTGATATTAAGGAAACTTGTCATACATTCTTATTAATCTTATTTATTTTCTGCATATTTGTTTACATTTCATACATGAATAATATAATGAGTATTTAATTTCTTATTTATTAGCTTAATTAATTTGACATTTCTGAGCTGAATAGGATCTCTAGTATATTATTGAATCTTCTCTGGCCCTTAATTTTATGGGGAAATTTTTCAGTATTTTAGTGTTAAACATAAAATCAGCTATACATTTTTGGTAGATGCCTGCATGAATCCTTAGCAGTACTTCCAAATGTAAAGAATTCTTCATCTTCCTGGTAGTTGGTGGGATCAACTTCCTGGACTTTTCTCATTGCCAAATGACTAGTCCTGGTCAATGAGCAGTGAACAGAAATACGGGTGTCTCTCTAGAGCACTGCATTTACTCGACTGCTCAAGGCTCCACACCAGCTCTCTTTCTCTCCCTCATGGTGATAGTAATACCAAAACCTGCTGCTTCTTCAGCCTGGCTCCCCGAGGATGTACAGTGAGCAGAGTCCTCTGCTCAACTCTAATGACTCTTCAGTGTGAGCAAGAAGCGATCCTGTTGTGGGAACCTAGGAGATCCAGGTGATGCTTATCTCCATGGTGTGTGTAACCTGACTTGGAAATGGATTTGCTTCTCTGGAAAGCACTTCCCCCTTGAGAACTGATGTCATCCATGAACAGAAGTTCACCGACGTTGAATATTCTGCATCTACTGAGCTTTTCTTTTCTCTGAAATAGGTCAATATGATAAAGTATCTTAGCAGCTTTCATGACATTGAATCACCTGGCTGTCTGGATTCATGATAATGCATGAGTACCGAGTTTAGGTTCTGAATGCTTTGTTTAATATTTTATGTCTGTGCCTGAGTACGATGCCCCTCATTGCCCTATCTAGTTTTATATCAAAGTTATATTATTCCTGAATTGTCCCTTTATATGTATTCTTTGAGACTAGATAAGACTGAGAATATTTTATATAAAATCAAAATTTTATGGTTATAGACATTTTCATATTGAGCTATTCTCTCTCTCTCTCTCTCTCTCTCTCTCTCTCTCTCTCTCTCGACTCAATTTCTAATGTTCCTGAACATATTAGACTTTCTTTTTCTTCTGGATTCACTTTAGCAATTTCCATCTTATAGTTATCGACCTATTTCTAAGGTTATAAATTTATTGGCTGAAAATTCATACAACTCCCTCATTTAAAAAGTCTACATCATGTTATTAAATTCTCTTTTTCATCCTTATTATCATTTATTATCCTTCCTTTCCCTCTTTCCTTTCACTCTCTATCCATCTTACTAACAATTTGATTCCATTATTTATTTTAAAGAACAAACTCTGGCTTATATGAGTAAGTTTGCTATTATTTTCTAATATTTCTTTTTTTTCTCTTGATCCTTCTTTCATTCTTGTTCTATTGTTATTTCACTATCTTCTTAAATTAAATTATTTCCTCCTTAAATTTAAGGCTTTTTATTTTGCAATTAAAGTACAGTAGATTATAAATTAGTCTCATCTTGCTTTTTATTAGATTCCATTATTTTGATATGCTACATTCTAATTACTCAGTTATACTAATATTTCCATAATATTTTATTTAAATTATAAGATATTTAGAAATTTAGATGTATGTTTTTAAATTTCCAGGAATATGTGGTTATTTTTTATGTTATTTTTACTTATTTTTTGTTTTTTATTTCTAACAACTGTATTTTGATCAAAGCATATGGTTTATGGAAAATAATTCTTCAGGATCTTTTTATGAACTAGTGTATGGTCAATCGTCATTAATGTTCCATGCATGCTTTAAAAATAGCATTTTCAAATGTTATACAAATCATCATATGTATACACACATAAACACACACACATACTTAAATACCAATATACACACAAGGATACACACAGGGAAAATCCTTCTTATCTATTAGCTCAATAATATTAATCATGACATTTAAATTTCCCCAATCCTTGATTTTTTTTAAATAACTAGTTAATCTAATGATTCTTGAGGCAATGTGTTTTTTATAACATTGAATCATTTTAATGATAATGTCTTTCAATATTGGTGGTAGATTTATCTGTTTTTCCTTGAGAATTTCTCCATTTGTACTTTACATATTTTAAATTCATATTATCAAGTGTGTGCAAGTGTTGCATCTTACTGGTAAAATAAACGTTGAATTGACATGTAGGAATCTTCTTTATTTCTATGACAGAGTTTTATCCTCAAGTCTTTTTTGCCTGAATCCATTGTTAAAGTTTAGATATGAAGTGTCCCCCAAAAGCTCCTGTGTGAGACAATTCAAGGTTTAGAGATGCAATGACTAGTTTATGTGAGCCTTAATCCAATCAGTGAATTAATTTCCTGATAGGGATTAACTACGTGGTAACTGAAGAAGGACAGTTGTAGATGGAGGAGGTGGGTCATTGGTGGCACCCTTTGGGGTAGGTATTTTGCTCCTGGCAGGTGGAATCTCATTCTCTCTCTCTACTTCCTGGTGCCATATTCTCAGCTGCTTCCCTCTGCCACACTCTTCTGCCATGATGTTCTGCCTCACCTAGAGCCCCCAGGAATGGAGCCATCCATGTAGGGATGGAGACTCAGAATCTGTGAGACCCAAATAAACTTTTCTTCCTATAATTGTTCTTATCAGTTCTTTTGGTCACAGCACTTTTTACTTTTTTAAGCTAAAACAGCTATCTATTTTTGTTAGTGTTTGCCTACTATAACTTTTTCCATTGTAAACTTTTGTGACCTTATGTTTCAAGCATAGTATTTTTAAATCAGATAGCTCATTTTAAAAAAATTCAATCTGACAACTTTTTAAAGTCTGAAAATTGAAGAATTAATGCACTTGGATTTGCTTCTTTTATCTTATATTTTACATTGTATTTTCAAACTTTTTCTCATTTATTTCCTTTTTAATATTTTTGATTGATGGGGAACATTTTCCCCCTCAATCTGTTTCTCCTTCTGTATCAATTTGACAGTTTTACAACAGATTTATATTATTACAGCGTTTGTTCTGAATTACATATCTTATTTTTTTATTTTGTCCTAAGTTAATCACTTATTTCTTCTCTTTCTGAACACAAGAATTTTAGGATGTGGTAATTTTTCCCATTCTTTGAATGACATAAATACTTTTCATTGTGGTATTTAAGTATGGACTTAAAAAAAAATAAATTGGATAGTCAAGTTTTGTTTAGACTTCTCTGTGTGATTAACTTTTTTCCTAAATATTTTTTGTTGCATTACAAACTTTCATGAATTATTTTTCTACTTCTACTTTTTTAAAAATTACTGTAGTGTAAGAGTGAATTCAGTTCTTTATCTGAAGATATCTTTCTATTTTACTATTAGTTTATTTACTAGTTTTATTGCTATACATTTCTAGGGTTATATATTTAGTCATTTGAAATAGTTTGTTTTTCTCTTCCTATTAATTAAAGTTGTAAGCTAGTGTAACTTCCATGCCTGTAAATGTTTTGTCCTTCTCTCATAATTAAAGAATATCCCCTTGCCTTTGATGTTTCCCTATACTGCTGTAGTTCCACTATTGTTTATTAAGTTTATGGGTTTCTCTGTTTTCTAAACTAGGATTTGTGAACCTCAACTATCTCTTTAAATAACACCTCTTGATCACAGAACTTTAATTAACATGTATTGTACCTACTATTGACAGTAAAGGCAAACGAGTCCATGCATCCTCATCCCTTCTTAATGTTTTCTGTGCTCTTGTGTTCCAGCATTATGTTCTGCTTAATTTCCTCACACTGCCTTTTCAATTCTATACTTCTCTCTTCAGTACTGTCTAATTAATGATCCAATGAAGTTTTCATTTCAATATCATATTTTCACTTCTATAATTTCTTATCTTTGGCCAAACTAACCTGGAATCTTTTTGTAGGTTATTGCTTCTTGTTGAATTTTTGTTTATTAAGAAAGCATAAAAATATAATTATCTTATATTATTTATCTGGTATAAGTATCTTTGAAATCTGATTACACTGCTTGATGTTTCTCCTGAGGGTTCTTCAAGATACCATTTTCTTTGTTTGCTCTGTAATTTTTTTTTAATTGTGAACTGATACTCATTGCTCTGAGTTTTCAGGAGATATTGAAAACCTGTTTTGAGGATGTATGGGCATGTGTGTAGAGGCATTACCAACCTAGAAGAACTTTAAATTTTCAGCTGGAAGTTTTGGCACCACAATCATAGACTAAACTAGCTTCAAACTTGGATGACAGTGGTTTTGTAGACAGATTGAGAAGTCTCAAGATATCTTCCTTTTTTGTTCCTCTGAGAATTGAGGTCAAGTGATGCAAATAACTTTATCACAGGTCTGGAAAAGGCCATTTCTCTCTAGTTCCCCAACAATGTGCTGCATTGGGAGGACTATGGATTTATGAAGACTCTCCAATCTGATCTTTTAAATTATCTGGACCCCAGGATTTATCTTCTGTGACAATGCTCATGCTTTTTAAAACCCAATCTCTGAGCCATTTACTATCACAAATATCTATAGGAACAAATGCACCCTCATGTCTAACATTTTAGTCATTTTTCTCCCACAAGTGTATTAGACATTTAATTTCTGTACTGCTTGTAAAGAAGTATTGTGAATACACACTTGTATTCATAATTCTAATTACTCCAAGTATTGAGGAAGGCTTTTCTTATTCCCCAGCTAGCCTAAAGCCCTTTCTTTGTTATTCTACATCAAGAATTCACTCTAAATTATCTATAAATATAACTATTTTCCTCCTCTATACAAACTTTTCTTTAGAGTAGGCTTCTTGAAGTAACCCTGTGGTTTAACAAATAATATTTGAAAAATAATTTCCTGCATAGCTCAGTCAACTTTGTTTCAATGATGGTTTATTTCTTTGTAGAATTAATAGGTGAATACACACACACACACACACACACACACACATGAGCACACACACACATGAGCACACACACACGTGCACACACACACTGCAACTTATTATGCTGTACTCTCTGTTATAGTCCCCCAAAAGCTCACATGTGAGATAATGCAAGAAGGTTTGGAGAAGGAATGATTGGAGTCATAGCCTTAACCTAAGCAGCGAATTAATTCTCTAATTGGGATTAACTGAGTAGTCACTGAAGTGGTAAGGTGTGACAGGAGGAGGTGAGAATTGGGGCATGGGGTTTATATTTGTATCTGGCAAATGGAGTGTCTCTGTTGGCTTCCTGATAATTATGTGAGGTGCTTCCCCCCACCACACTCTTTTGCCATGATGTTCTACCTCACTTTGAGCCCTGAGGAATGGAGCCAGCCTTCTATAGACTAAGGCCTTTGAAACCATGATCCCCTGACCTTTTCCCCTCTACAGTTATGCTGGTTGAAACTTTTTTAATTTATTTTTTTATTGGTTGCTCAATGCAAAACAATGATCTTGACGTATCATACATTTGAATCAAATGGGGTATAATTTCTCATTTTTCCAAGTGTACAGGTTGCAGGAACTTTTAATCACAGCAATGAAAAAGCTTACTAAAAACCTATTTTTCTATCTTCTACTTTCAATAGATTTTTTTTTTTTTTTAGTTTCAGGATCATATCTATCTAATCATTAGGCAGAATTTCCTCCGTAGTTCTCTATATGTGAACAGTGAAACAAGATTGTCCCTTCAAGATACTGAGTGTAAGGTTAAATATTACAGAGGAGATGAAAAGACATAGATGTTCGGCAGGAAGTGGTGGTTCTGATCATTTCCCACTTCTCCAGCCATTCTAATTTCTTTGAGTTCCCACAAATATGACATGGTGGATCTTGCTGAAGTGCCAGACTGCTGATAACTTATGGAATATTTATGTGTTAATTATAGAAAGAATCCTTCTCTGTGCAGAATGAGAAAACAGGAAGCCCTTCTGACAGTATGAAGTCCCAAGGCTCCATGACATGAAAAAGGAGAGTTACCTTCTGCAAATTAAGAAGCATTCTTTCATCCAAGTAAGTATGTCTGGATTGATGGTACTCACGTACAGGGAGCAGGCTGTACAATCGTGTGTGTTACACATATGAGTGCAGACGTTGAGTAGACAATTTGACACCAGCCTCCGAGGTTTGAGATAGTTCTGGGTGTGATATATCTTGGGAATTATAAAATTATAGATACTTTCTTGTTTTAACATTATCACTACCATGAATGCTCTCCTCACACCTGGAATCTGAGGCACATAAAGGAGAGGAGGGACAGTAGAACATGAAGAGATGGAAGAAATCCTGGAAATCAGCTGGTTCCCAAGGCACTCATCCTACAACTTCCGGACTAGAGACTTGTGTTATAAACTCAAAAACCTATCACCAGCATCTTTAACATTATGCAGTAAATAAAATTGGCTTACAACTTGGGCACATATTCATCACGATTGTTTTCACACTGTATGGTCAGGCATTTACTCACACATTTTAAAAAGTTTATTAGTAGAGTCTCCCAGATCACCTACCACACAGCTAGTTGTGCACACTTCTCATTTTGTGAAACATTGAGCTGGATGATCTTCCAACCCAGTCTAAAATTTAAGGGTCCAGGGAATGGTCTATATGAATCTTGAATTTAAAGAGAAAATGATGGGAATTCTTAGCAAATTCATGTATTCAGAATACAGAAGTCCTGGGTGGTTCTAGATTATCTCAAATTGTCCTCTGGATTCTAGCCCAGAGGCTGGCATAGTATTAACTCATAAGAGTTTGTGAGATTAATTAAGTTTGCCAAGAGGCTTGGCCTGAGTTAGATGTCTCTGAGATGCAGTCTATAAATAATGGATTGCTGGATGTAACCAAGTGATCAGTTTCTATATTCACAGTGATCCTTGGCATCTGATAGAAATTAAACATGAATTTACTGTATGGGTGCTGTTAGTCTTCATTAGTACCAAAGTTGCTTATGAGAATGTGATCAAGATTTTATGGTAAAATCATTAAGGGCCTCTCTCCGTATAGCATAGTGCCCACATATAAAACAAAACCAAACGCCACTAAAATATATCTTCAACAGCTTTAGTGCTTCCTTGCCCAGGAGACAAATGATTTAGAAATACAATGATCCATTCTTTACCTGGCAGAGTACAATTTCTTGTGGGTGGGGAGCTGTTTGCATGGTTAGCATTTCCCAAGAACAGGGGACAGCTTGCTTCTTTCAGTTCCTGTTTATTTTGTAGCAACTGAAGCCTTTCCAAATAGCAGTTAATGAGAATTTCAGAGAGACTGGATTGTCATGAAAAAGATGTACCATCTCATGGCTCATCTGAGCCAAAACTTCAAACATGCAAGGAGTACATTAGTCTTTGAGCTGTACCCACCCCATTCAAGATGACCCAGGTGGCATCTTGCCATTTTGCAAGGTAGGAGGCATACATGAGGAGATCCAGACTTCTCACAGTATTGGCTATTAGGCACATTGGAATTCTTTACTCTCTGAGTGGCCATCTGTTAACATAAGAACACATCATACTCTTAAAGGGTATATTTTTGAATCAAAGCAAAGATGGTCTACATAGCATCTGCTCACTTTTTATGAACATTCTCATGGATCTAGTCTAAGGTAGTGTACTCTACCCTCAGACTTGCCATTTCTAAACTGTGACTTCAGGCTGTTTGCCAATTCTTCTAGGCCTCAGTTACCTATCCTAAAAAGAAATTCAAATGATAAAAATTAATAGCCACAAAAGTAAAAATGAGGGATTCAGTGGCCACTAGGTTGGCTTTTGTTTCTCAGGTGTCTAGTTCTATGGCATGATTGATATCCAGCAGGAATTTTATTGACTATGACCAATTAGGTGGCTACTTTCAGGAGCAAGCCTTCCGTGACTATTGATTTGCAAAGATACTCTTGTTCATGTGACACTCGAGTTCACAGAAGGAGCTGGATGATGTGAAAACATGCCTTCAGAAAAATCAGAAAGCAGGTGGATATGGGATTTGGAGATATTGCCCAACTCAGACATCAGTATTCAGTCCTCACTCGTAAGCATGGAAAAATAGAAAAGAAAAACAAAAAGACAAAAGAAAAGGGAAAAATTAAAGTTGAAAACATCAGAAGATCTTTCATCAAATAGAGCAAGGGAAGTCTAATCAGATGAACAGGGAATAAACAGGAATTTAAAAAAATAATGGACTTGGCTGGGGAATTTCAGAGGACCAGAAATCATGGTTTAAATTTTAGAAGGATGAATACTAACTCCAGACTTTAGCATTTATTAGGTCTATGACAGAGGGTGGGTTTACTGACCAGGCCCCTGTCCTGAGCATGTGACCTGTGCAGTTACTTAAAGTCTGACACTTAGAAGAGCTACATGCTTGATTTATTTATTTACTTCTTGTTTGTTTGTTTGTTTTAATACTAGAACTTGAACCAAGGGACACTTAGTCTCTGAACTACATTTACATTCATTTTAACTTTTTATTTTGGACAGGACCTTGGTAAATTGCCGAGACTGGCCTCAAACTTGTAATCCTCTTTGCTCAGCCTTCTGAGTTATTGGCATTAACCATCATACCCAATTTCTGTGTGTGATTTAATATTCTGTCCCTGCCATCTTTAAATTCTCAATGGTGTTTGAACAAGGGGCCATGCCATGCATTTTCACTGGGTCCTGGGAATTATGTAGCAAGTCCTGAGCTTAACCTCTCTGAAATTGTTTTTCCACTTCTAAAATGAGAAAAGGGTTGATTCTTAGCATTCAAGATTTTAGCAGGGATGGAGAGAGACACTTATGGAAAGGTTCTCGTGAACTCAATGCATGATGTGTTTGCTAAATAAATATTAAGACTCTTTTCAACTTTGATCCATTTATAGACCCAACTAACTATTCTTCTTTAAAAGGAGTTATAGATGCAGAATTTTATTTTCTTCTTCTTTTTTTTTTTTTCAGAGCCTGGTGTAGACCAAATGTGGAAGCATAAAACTATCTTGAATAAGAAGCTGTTTGGGGTCAGTTCAGAAATAGGAAATATAATAAAATCTCTCATGTGTTTATAGTTGGTGCTGGGGCGTCACACAGACTGACAACCCTGATGCGGGGTTTTGAGAATTTCAACAGGAGACTGCCTTTCAACTAATGCATCATCCCCACCACAATTAACACTGAGCTTGACCCCCTTGTACGTCTGTTCTAGACAAACAGGCCCTTACATGGCTAATATCCTCCTTCAATAAATCTTTTTCAATTTGGGAGAAAATATGGGAAAGCCACATCATTTGTTTCCCTTGAATTCTTCATTCCCAGTACATTATAAGTTTTTGAAGAATTCAAATTCTTCAGTTCAGAAAGGTCTTCTCTCTCCACCTCCGGCTGAAGAGATTTTGATGAATATGGTTTGTTGTTGATTTCTGTTCCCATTTGCATATTTTCTTGATTATAAAGTAATTTGACATTGTTTTTGCATTTCTTACCTAGAATAGGGTGGAGTCGGGGGAAGTTGAGTGAATTCTGATGAAATAAATAATAAAATCATAAATAACAAAACCATTTAATGAGCTATGCACCAAGATTCTCCGGAACTTAAAACTTTTTTTTTTTTTAAATTTTGTCTTCCTAAGAGTCTTATGAAATAGGTATTATTATCATCCACTCACAAGTGCAGAGAATGAAATTTAAAGAGGCGAAGTAATTTGACCATAGTCACATTAATCATGGCCTTAGACTTGAATCCATGTCTGTGGAGCTTTGAATGCTGAATTTCAGCTCTTATTACACACAGAGTAAAAATGTCATCTGGGTAGACAGTGATGCAGGTAAGTTTGATTCCAATGCTGGTGCTAAACACTGGGGTTTGGAGAAAACCCATAGGGCTCATTTGAAGGAAGAAGAAGTGCAAGAAAATTCTCACTCCATTCATTTAGACCTCCAAGTTCCACTCGTCGAGCTTGGCATAAGTCCAGCGTGATCTCAGACAGTGAGAAGACAATGTATATGGTGGGAATAAGCTTCACCTCAAGAGAACTTATAAGCCCAGTGCTTGAACTTCCCAGTGAGGTTTTCTTTGCATGGCGCTAAGTGGTATGAAGAGAAGTGTACTTAGTGTGTGACCGAAAAGAAAATGAGTCTCAATCTTGTGGTGTAGAGGACTAAGGCCTGCAGGATGGGCAGGGGTAGTGGAAATGAGAGTAATGATCCTCAGGGTGCTGTCCCCAGGCATGAGCTCCTGAGGTGAAGACCATGAAACAATAGCACCAGGATGGTTAGCCGTGGGGGATGGAGAAGGAGACCATGAATTCTCTTTCTGGAATCTTAAGGGTATAATGCTGGTTCCCCAACCACACAGAAATGTCACAAAGACCATGACATCCACTTGTCCAGAATGTGAATGGAGTCTAGCCTGAAGTCCAAATGGGGGACTAATTGATAGACTGGTGATATCTTGAGAAGAAAGGCTTCAGATTAAGAAGGGGAAAGAGGACGAAATGGGAGAGAGAGAAAGGAATAAGGTCGGATAGCATCAAAACAGCCTCAAAAAAGACTTTGCATTACCTAAAGAAAGAGGATGAGCTAGAGGAGCCAGGAAGCTCAGGGGAAAACCAGGAATTCTTTTTTTTTTTTTTTTTTCCCAAACCTGGGCCGCACGCATGCTAGGTGTGCGTGCTACCGCTTGAGCCACATCCCCAGCCCAGGAATTCTTGAAATAGCAGGAAGGGACAGGATGCAGAGAACAGTGGGCCTTTGAAATGTATAGAGATATGTGGTCTCCTTTGATAGGCTGGGAGAGAGAAAGGAAGCCTAAGGGTGCAGGGTCGTACAGAGGCTGTTATGATGCAATGCAACACCTAAGCACTGCATCAGAAATTTGGATGAAACACCATGGAGCACACAGGAAAAGGTGTTACTAAACTCCAAGGAAAAAGGGAGGCAGCCCGGATTAAAAAAGCAACATAGATGATGAAACATTTGACCCTTGTTTTATGGAGGTGGGCACTAAGCAGGCCAATGCAGTTGCCAGAAACTGCAAATAAAAGCAGATTGTGTCTCATGCAATATTCGAGACTTACATATAGTAAAATACATGTCATTTATCTGAGATTCAAGTTCTGTTGGATATCCTACATTTTACCAGGGAATCTTTTAAGCAAAGAAGAGTGGGGGGAAAAGTCCCCCTGTAGCAAGTACAGCAAAAATAAAGGCAGAGTCAAATGACAGTGTCTACATCGAAAACTGTACATGACTTGTAAATGAGCCATCTATGAAGTTTCTGCAAATGATAAGGCTACCAAGATCTCCAAAGGCCATGTTATGAAAGTGTGTGTTTGTTCATTTGTTTGTTTGTTTCCAGTTTCACATTGGGTAAACGGTTCTGCCTGATGCTCTCCAGGTAGAGGAACTTTTCAGCCTGTAGATGTCACTTAGGAACAGGAACAGACATTACAGCCAAATATGAGGAACTGACTTAAAACAGACCCCGTGAAATACCTCTGATACAGCCGTCCTCTTACAGGCAAAATGCAATGATTTTCTGAAGTCCTCGAGGTATAGAAAAAACATGGATATGGAAACGGAGGTCCAAAGTCGCTGAACATACTGAAGATCCCACGGATTAATGGAACCTTTGACGAGTCAGTCCCTGGTCCCAGGACTCTGTCCTCTGCACTTGGGTTTATAGACAGCAGATTATGGTTTCTCTCATCAGAATCCTGGAACTATAAGCAGTGTTTTTTTTTTTTTTTTTTTTTTTTTTTTAACAGATAACTCGTGTCTAGGGAAGTGGCCTGTGAATGTCTGAGTCCTCTTTCATAACTCTCTGTGCACTTCAAAGGACACTGCCACCTTTGTGGAAGCGCACACACACGCATGTCTCTCGGGACAGTCTTATCCTGTTTACCATAAAACCAAACAACAATTTCAAAGATCTAAATACATATAAGTTCTTTAAAGGTTTAAGCATGTTTCTTCCCCTTGAGATTTATGTGTGTGTACTCAAGGTTTCCAAGCCTTGGCCGTTGCCTCAGGGACTAAGACAGCTTATTTTGGCTACAGTTTAGGGACAACACAACTGAAATATGGCTCAGATAAATGACACAACCCTTACTGGTGATGTCATGGCTTTGCCACGGAGCTGTTGTGAAGGATTCTAAGTTATTGAAAAGGAATACTTAAAGAATTGTCTTTTGTCTTGGGCTTTTAACCTGTATTATTACCTCATTATTATAGAAAGCTTGACTATGCCCACAGTTCAGGTCACTTTCAAAAATACATATTTAATGTCATGTATGTACCATGAATGGGGTTTGATACTAATAGTTTGGGAAATAAATAAATATTATCCCAGATCTTCTTCTTCTCTCTCCTGCTCTATTTTTCACTCTAATATTTAATCCACACTTTTTGTTGCTTTAGTCATTAAAAAATCATTTGTTGTTCAGAAAAGACCTCCCTTAGTTACCATATTTCATGAATGCTAAGAAACTACGAAGAACGTTCTAAACCTCCTTAAAGATAGTGAGGAGTTAGTTGAGTGTAAAGGTAATCTCAAGAAAATATTTTTATTAATCAGATGAAAAAAACTTCAAGCTTTTTTTTTATTCGGGTGAGATTAATCACCATCTTGATGACATTTTGGGTACCTAGAATATTTGGTGGTGTTGTGATAAAGATGGCAAGCATTAGATGGCATGGGGCCCAGAAGAAGAGATTCTGATGCAGGCTGGCTCAGGAAGAGGGGTGGGATGAGGGACAGTCAGGTCTTCCTGAAGGATGCTCCCTGCAGAATCATAAAAAAAAATGATTTACAGAAGGAGCCAGGAGGAGTGACATTGCAGGCAGAGAATGCCTTGGATAAAGGCATGATGGAGTCAGACACCAACCTGTTGTTCAGGTTTTCCAAAGCCAAGTTCACCACTTCAGAAACGGCATCACTGTCCTCTAGAGAAGGCGGTATGGGTGTGAAAACTTTAATATGAACCTCAGTCTCCTGACTTCAAATCACTAGTTTTCTACCCCATTGTGAGATCTCCGTTCTGCATGTTTAGACTACATTGCAAGACCTCATTGTTGTCAAAGTTCTATAAATATTCCACGTGTCCCAAGGTGTCCAAGACCACCCTCTTTGATAAATGAAGGATTCACTGGAGTTTGTTATGGGATGAACAAACCATGGAATGCTCCTAACCTTCTAATATGGATGGGTCCTAGTAACTGTTATTTTGAAGAATTCTTTGAACAACTTTAATTGACCCAAGTAGGAAAATTGTATCATCCTTTTTTCTGTTTTTCCCTCTGCCACTTCATCCTCAAAACTTTGTTGATCTAATCACTAAAAGACCAGACTCTGTTTTGCAGGAATATGTAATTACTGCATTGCATGAGCATTAAGAATTCCACTTCAGTGCTAACCCTCTGTGAGTCCAGGAGAGGGACATTGGAGGTGAGTATTTTGACCTTGAACAAACAGTTGCTTTGGTTTCAATTTTCTTATCTGGCTGGCTTTTCGGATTCCTCCCAGCCCTACAGTTTAATATTTTGTTTTTATAAGTTACTGGCAGAAAGAATGAATTTCTTGCAACTTGTTTTCACAACTTAAGTATTTTCCAGGAGTTTGATCTAAGGAATAGCTAATTTCTCAAGCATGAGGTTATCAATGACTTGTGTAAACTTCCCCCTGTCTCCCCCAGTAGAAAGAGCATAGCTGTCTTTCCCCACCTCTCGAAGCTCTCTTCCTTCCTCTAGAGAGGATTCCTGTTTATTATCTTGGGTGATTTTGTGTGTGTGTGTGTGTGTGTGTGTGTGTGTGTGTGTGTGTATGTTGGCTCCTATGGCAATAAAAACACAAAACAGCATCTTTACAATTTTGCAGAGTGATCATTTGAACACAACTATTAATATTTTAGTACTCTAAAACAATTCCCCAGTTCCCAAAGAAGAGTCTGTAGTGTCCACCCCCACTTTTCTATGGAAGGGAAAGAATCCCAAAGTAAGCAAAGGGCTAAAGATAAAAGAGTGGAAGTTGTTTCTCTTTGGGAATTGTTACAAAATGGAATTTTTTTTTCTTCTCATCTTTAAAATGTGGCAAGCACTTTGCTGTTTTATTGAAACAAGGTGGTAATTATGTTAACATCTCTTTACTCTTCAGCTGTAGGATCACCAACTCTCTTTGGAAAACAGCACACATTTATTAGCTCCCTGAGATTGAAAGAAAATGTTTTTTCCTAAGGCTGGGAAACCCTGGGTAAGGTCACAGAGGTCTTTCGTACTTCATCCTATACTATGGTCCTGGCTGATTTCCTCAATCTCCTGGTCTCTGACTTCTTAGCTTTTCCTTATGCCCCTATACTAACCTTCCAATTGGAGTTCCCAAATATCCCAGGATATACCTGTCTTTGTCCAAGTTGTTCCATTTGCCAAGAATGTCCCTTCACCAGTCATTCATCCTGGCACATCCTGGAAGAGTCACCATAGATCACTCATCTGGGAGTTGAATGGCCAACCTAGCTCCCAGCTTATCCCCCTGTCCTAACAGTTCTTACATTGTACTTCAGTTACTGCAAAACATCTACCATGCCCAGGTGACAGATTTCCATCTGATTCATCTCAAAAGCAAAATTTAACATGGGTCCACCTTGGCCCTGAAAAGCACTAGACAGTACTTAACTAAGAACTAGTCAGGTAAATTCTAACAAACATGTCCTCCAAACACAGAGAAGAACACATAGTAGACTTTGGTAGACCTTCAATGCATGCATTGGAAGGATTAATAAAGCAATTTTATAGAAAAGAAAATAAGGTGTATGTGTGTGTGAGTGTGTGTGTGTGTGTGTGTGTGTGTGTGTGTTTGTGTTGTGATATTGAATTTAATTCAGGGGTGCTCTACCCCTGAACTATATCACTAACTCCCCCCTTCTTCCTTTATTAGTGACTTATAGTTATACAAAATTGGGTCCATTTTGACAATATCATACATGCATAGAATTTAGTTTACTACATTTCAGATTCTCCCTTTTTTATTTTGAGACAGAGACTCACCAAGCTGCTAAGCACTTTGCTAAGTGGCTCACACTTGTCTTGAACTGGGGATCCTGCTGCTTCAGCCTCCCATGTAGCTGGGACTAGGAACATGTGCCACTACACCTAGAAAGACATGTTGTTTTGAGAGGATATGACATTTTTGTTGGATAATTTAAGAAAAGATATAGTTCTCCTCATTCAGTAGGGGTTGGGGTTCATTTCAGAGACAAGTGTCTTTCTCTAATTAAAAATGGTTTTCAAATTATGGCATTTGAGGGTAAATAGATGAAGCTGGAGAATATCATGCTAAGTGAAAAATGCCAAACCCCAAAAAACCAAAGGTCAAATGTTTTCTCTGATTAGCAGATGCTGATCCATAATGGGGGGCCGGGGGCTAGGAAAGAATGAAGGAACTTTGGATTGTGCAGAGGGGAGTAAGGGGAGGGAAGGGGGGTGGAGTGGGAAGGACAGTGGAATGAGAGGGACATTATGACCCTATATACATGTATGATTACACTACCGGTGTGACTGTGCACCACTACGGCCAGAGGAATTAGAATTTGTGCTCCATTTGTGTACAATGGGTCAAAATGCATTCCACTATCATATACAACTAATTAGGACAAATTTAAAACTTTAAGAAACATGGGTGTGAGGACACAGACAACAGCTTAACTTCCTCTTATCCCAAGATGCTCTACACTGGGTAGGAGAAACATAGTTCTAAGCTGAGGGTCCACAGCCTTGAGCTCAACTCCTACCTTTACAATTAATACTGTGTTTGACTCCAATTGCACCTGCCTTTCACTATCAAAAAGGAAGTAAATGACAAAGTATCTTAAGAAAGTGTGAAGAGTTATATATACTTAATATAATTGTGTATGAGAGAGAAAGTTATATATATTTGAGCATTAAACTGTCAAATCTAGAAATTTAGGGTTACAAAATCTCAAGAGTCTCTTAGCTGATGGGAGTCATAGTCAGAACCATCATGACGTGTTGCACTTATATCAGCAGAAAGCAAGTACAAGCAGCAAATGAACCAGACGGGGAAGGCCTGTGCCCTGCATTCAGGAACAATGTGACTGTTCAGAATGTCCACACTGGCAAGAAGGTCTACTTGGATGGAAAAGCTAAGGACTAGATGCCAGGCTAAGACATCTGGACTGTATCATCAAGAACCTGAAGGGCTTCGGAGGATTTTAACTAGAGAATACATAGGCCTGATTTGCATCAAGAAGCAATTATGTGGATATGGATTACAGGGGACTTTGATGTCTGCTCTTTAATACACTGATTGATTTAATATATCTTGAATGCCAGCAAAATGGCAGGTCATGCTGCCAAGTACTAGGGTGGGGACAAGGATGAGCAGTGAGGACACATAAATAAATCAGACGATTCTCCTTGTGCCCATTGATCTCACAGGCCAAGGTTGCAATGTAACTGTCATGATTTCAAGAAAGATCTTGATGTGCTTCTCAGGCTTATGCCGAGGCACATAACAGTTTCTCAATTAGTAGGTGTGTGCTAAATGATGGGTCACATGACTAAGTTGAGTTCAAAGTGTTAGGTACACCAAAATTTCATGACAATTTAATTTTCTTCTGTTTACAAAGTAAAATGTTTGTATACCCTGCCCTACTTTATTTCCAGAAAGCTCAATACAGCCAATATTTTTGATCACGCCTACTAGTCACATGACATAACTGAGGATCTCAAGACTGACCCATAAATTGCAAACTAGAAACTCAGACCTCTAACTTCAAATCCATTATTTTCTTTTCATTAGTCTCTCTGCAGCAGTTAATAATATGCATCCCTCAAAATCAGTTTATAGAGAAATTTGAGCCTTGCAATAGTGTCCCCAAGGATGTATAAAAGTGGAATTGGGCAGAGGAACTCAGGAGTCAAGGGATAATCCATGTGAGGATTGCTCCATCACCGGGGCACCCAGTCAGGTGGGCAGGTGCCTTGGCTCCCCTGAGGCAGACCCATACATCTTGCAGAAGCTAAATGGCTTCTTGATGTCGACTCTGCTCATAGTTCCCATGGAGCCATTCACTTATTCTTTTATGTATTCATTCATTCAGGATGTCTTCCAGAGTGTTACAGCCAGCCAGGCCAGAAAGAGTGATCTCATCCAGTCTGCAAGTTCAGACCTTGGAACGGGATCTGGCAGGCCGCTGGTCTCCTGTAACTGTGGTTAGGAAGCCTGAAAGGCAAATCAGAGAGCTACTGGCCAAGTGGCCTCTTCAGAGGGGTCCTTCTGAGGCAACTCCTTGGGCCATGTGTCTGTCTGTCCCAAGTGTTCTCCTGTCCAGGTTTCTGTGCCTGACACTTTCCAGTTTCACAAATGGAAAAATCAGCTCCAATTCCACCTTCCATGCACTGAGCAGAGTAATTTCACATAAAATGTAAATCAAATGAAATTTCAAAAAAAAGATTGATTGCTCTCCAATTCAGGTACTTGAATCCCAAAATGACATGCTAATAATTAGGAACTACAACTCTAAAAATCAGAGAACTTGACTGGTGATATAGCTCAGTTGGTAGAGTGCTTGCCTTGCATGCACAAGGGCCATGGGTTCAATCCCCAGCACCAAAAAAAAAAAAAAAAAAAAAAAGGAATAAAATTAGAGAACATGGTCAAATCTCAATTCAGAATATTTCCTGTGAACTTTACCAAGTGATTTATCTCCTCCAACCTTAGTTTGCTTGCCAACAACATAGGACAATCGGGAGTGTTAAATACAGAATAAAAATACCATATCCAAGATTCAGCCCTAATTATAATTTCTGAGACTTCAAGGAAATTGTTTAACTGATGAACCCCACAGTTGAAGGATTCTACCCTTTGGGAAGGAGGTAAGAATTCAGAGTCCACAGTCAAGCATTGGTCCATCCAACTCTACATTCCTGCCTATTTCAGTTTCATTCCGTATTTTGCTATTTAGTCTTTCTTTCGCTACTCAGGAATTTCCCCTCCAGATTCCTTTCCCTGCTTTAACTTTCCTCATCAGTGAAAACATCATCTGGGCCACTTATAAATGGAGACACTCAGGCTTGTCATCTGAACAACTCCAGCCCCAACACCAGGATTCTGTGGTCCTTCTATTAGTGAATCACCTAATTCAAGTTATGTCACATATTTGGCACTAAGTATTGATCTTAATTTCTTTAAAATCAACTCCAAATTAAAAAGGCTACCTTACACTTTTCAATGGATATGATTATTCATTGTCAATGTCAATGGATTATCCTTGTCAATGGATATAATCAGCTATGACTGATATGACACCAAGACCCATGGAGTGTGTAGGTGGGTGAACCCCCTCCTGTTGTGGAGATGATTAGCAGGTTTTGTAGCATGAGGCTGCAGAAGGGGCCTCATGTGTATCTGTGTACATTTGCATGTGTATCTCTGGTGCTGCTATTTTATATCTGCTTTCTACCCTCCAGGTTTGGTCCATAAGTCAGCAAAGGGAGGATCAATCAGCACCCGTCCTGAGGCAGCAAATGAAAACCTTTCATCTGGGGAGGGTCCCTCTGGCCCGGAAGACTATGATAGCACTTCACCTCTGCTGTCAAATCCTAACTGTCATCTATGATGTACTCTGAACACCTGTGACTCCCTAGGAAAACCTGCTGTCTGCCTTTCCTAGAGTATGAATCACCAGCTCCTAGTACATCAGCCTCTCCCACCTAAGAAGCTCATCTTAAACCACTGCAGCATTGTTCTTTGAATCCAGAAGCAAAATCTCACTTCGAGAGTGAGCAAATGGTGAACAGGTATGGATACTCTAGCGATTCATTGAGTCCAATAGGACTAAATGTTGAATCTATCAGACTCAGGTTTCCTGGGGTCAATGGTTTCTACCCTACCAGACTTTGTGTGTGCGGCTTCCTCTACTAAAATGTTGGGGATTTTATTTACTGATTTTAGTATCTATCCATTTTGTACATTTGTGGTGTTGGGGCAAAATATAATTATATTCCAATCAGTGCTAGGTTAGTTCCTAACATATACTGACGGGAAGTTCTTTATACTACTGTGCAGTGGAAATTCTGATATCATTTAACCATTTGTCATGTGATGATACTACCTGCCACAAGGTTAAAAATGCTACAGTTCATAGCAGCAGAACTGTGATTGATGTGAGTTGGCCCAAGTAGTGTTAAAATATCATCTTGAAGTGGAAAATGTGAAAGAAGTGTCAAACTTTGGAAACAGAAATTTGAGCCTAGAAAAGCAATTTCTGTTTTAGAATCCTCAAGAGGCTCTGTGGATGTCCTTACACCCTTTATTTTTATTCATTTTTATTTTTTTAGAAAATTGATGTCAACTCATCTACCATAGAAATACTTCAAAATATTCAGTATAAATAAATACAGAAGATAATGAAAATATGTTAATTATAGAAATGATAAAGTGGTCAATTACTGTGTAAAGCGTTAAGCTAGTATTTATAAGTATGACCTAATTTAATTTTCATGGTAATATATGAAAAAGATATTATTGCTTTTTCTACTGAAGTGGAAATGACCCCGAAGAAATTAAATTACTTGAAATAACAGTACTCTAGAATCTGTATCTGTCAGATCTGAAAACCTGTGCTCCTTTTCTTCAATAAAAATACAATATTAATTAATGATGGCCTTTCTCAAAGCACTCTGTTTTTCCAAGGTCCTTGAACTTGTGGCTCCTTTTAGAGAACAACAGGGAGGCAGAAGGTGGGCCGTTTTTTAACTTCTGCTCTCAGGGAGAAGAGCCGCCAACCAGTTTGAAAACAGACCTCGGATTGTCTCAGGAAGGCTCTCCGACCTTCCTGCAAAGTCCAGAGGTTTGAGCCAATCTATTCTGTGGTGATTCCCACTCCTTGAGGGACTGGGTAGGTCCTACCTTGTCAGTGAGACAGCTGGATGCCTTGAGCACTGGATGTGCTCATCGCTGAAGCCTGAAGTTAGCAGCCTCAGGGGCTACTCTGAGAGAAGCTGCAGAGGGTGGGCGGGCAGCGGATGGGTCCTCCTGCCTGGGGAAGGAGGCCAACATTCGCCATACTGTCTTGTCATCTCTCCCCTATCCACATCAGCGACTTGCTCTTGTATGTAATCGCCCTCTGCTAGGGGTCCCTGAAAGTCAGCCTTCTGAGGGGCTATGGGAGGAGCTTGGCAGGTCTCCTTTCCTTATCCTTGGTTGATTCTCCCATCACAACAACCTGGGCTCTGACTTTTGGAAATAGTAGTATTGACTTCAAGCTGGTGTGTGGGAAAGTGTGTGTGTATGTTTTGTTTATTCATTCATTTATTTATTTTTTGTCCTCTGATTCATCAGGTTAAACAGTTTATTGAACAGTGCTTGTACCTCTATCCAGAACTATGTAACTCTGAAGGGTTTCTGTGTTGCCCAGATTTTTAATTTGGGCCTCAGAACCCATTACTGTCAGAACCCTGTGTATGAGATGGAAAGCACAGAAAAAGGCAAATATGGTTGCCAGTGGTAGACCCCTTACTGTACTTGAAAGATGGGGTAGTTCCAGGAGGCAATGAGTTCAATGTGCCAAAGAGCAGAGCTGGAAGAGAATTCTCCCTGTCATCTCTATCCCATATGCACACTTCCTACTCCTGCTCTCCCTTTGCAGGTAACTTCTGTTATTTATTTCTTGGGTAGACCTGTAGATTTTCTTTATGGGCATACAAAAACACACAGATACACACACATGCACACACACATGAATACTCTTAATTTACACACAAAATAGAATACGCACTGTTCTGCTACTTGCTTTTACCAGTTAACTTACGTTGGAGATCTTTCTGAATGAGTATAGAGAGATTTTCTTGATTGTTTGTATAGGTACAAAGCACTCTATTGCATAGATATGCCAAAATCTGTATGACTAGTAGATTTGAAGTTGCTTTTGGTTGTTGCTATTACAATCAAAGACAAAATTAATAACCATGGATAAACATCATTTTGCCATGATCAGAAGTACATGGGTTACATTCATGCAATTTAAGACCAGTGGGTTAGATTCATAGAATAGAAGTCTGTGAATAAAGAGGTACATATTTGTGGACATTGTGAGAAAATGGAAGAATAGAGAGCTCCAAGAATTGTTCCTTCCTTTAAAGTAACCACAAGCAGGAGAAATCTGACAAAATCAATATTTTCAGAACACTGGTATCTATCTATGACAACCTATTCTGTGATGGATTCTAAAACATCACCTCATACATGTTAAAAGGTCTATTATCAAAATGACAAAAGATAATCAAGAGTTGTTAAATATGTGGAGAAAAGAAAAAGCTTATACATTGTTAGTGGGAATGTCAATTAGTACAACAATCATGGAAAACAGGAAGATGTTCCTGGAATATTACAAAGCAGAATTACCTTGTGAGATAGCAATCCCATTATTGAATACATATCTAAGTGAAATAAAATCAATACATAGGGGAAATCTTCACTTCCATGTTAATTGCAGCATTATTTGCAGTAGTCAAGATATGGAATGAACCTAAGTATCCATCAGAAGATGGATAGATACAGACAATGCAGTACATAACCACAATGGAATCCATTCAGCCACAGAAAATAATGAAATCTTATCATTGATGACAATGTGGATGAAATTATGGAAGAAATTATGTTAAATGAAAAAAGTCAGGTAGAGAAAAACAAATACCATATTATCTCAATCACACATGGAATCTAAAAATGCTGGTCTCATAGAAATAGAGAATATCGTTACCTTAGATTAGGTAGAGAGAAGTGATGGGAGGGGAGGGGAGAGGATGGGGGAATAGGAAGGATAGTAGAATGAAACAGACATTATTATTATTGTGTGTATATATGTGACTGCATGACCAATATGATTCTGCAATCCGTCCACTCAGAAAAAATGAGAAATTATATCCCATCTGACTCAAATGTATGATATGTCAAGTACTGTCATATGTAACTACTTAAAACAAATTTTAAAAAGAATCAAATAATAATAATAAAGAAATAGAGAATAGAATGGTAGTCACTAGGGGCTAGGGTAGAGGTTGTGGGGGGCCCAGCAAGATGCAAGGCAAAGAATACAAATGTTAACTGGGAGGAATAAGTTCAAGAGATTGATTGTGCAACATGGTGGGCTTAGCTGACAATAGTTTGTGTCCTTAAAAAATGCTGCAAGTGGACATAAAATGGTAACTATGTTAGGTAATGCATATAATTATCTAGATTTAGTCATTTCACAATATATACATACTACTTCAAAACAACATGTTGAACACAGTAAATTCATACAATTTTAAGTCAGTATAAAATAAAATAAAATACAATTATATAAATAAGTTAAGATTATCAAAATATTAGTTCACCATATATTCAAACCTAATGCCGTCTTGAATAATTGTTTACAACAAATTGATATTAAGAGGTGGTCTTTGAGCAAAAGTAGAAATATTTTCTTTTGTACAACCTCACATTTTTTCTTAAGTGGCATGTTAGTATAGCAAAGCTATCCAAGAAATTCTGGTGGCCTTTAAAGAAGGACTTGTTGGAGATGTATTTATTTAATTTCTACTTTGACTGCCATTACAAAAACAGTGCTCTTGTTCTGGTTCCACCACTCCCCAATTCCTCATTTCTCTGAGTTACTGTGTCCTCGCTTATCCAGAGACATAAAACTACCCACCACCCAATTTTGTAAAAATTAATTAAAAAATGAGAATGGAATGCACATCATTATCCCAAATACATGTATGAAGAAATGAATGTTGTGACTCTACTTTGTGTCCAACCAGAGACATGAAAAATTGTGCTCTATATATGTAATATGAACTTAATCACATTCTGCTGTCATATATAACAAATTAGAACAAATTTAAAAATGAAAATGGAACAGTTTTAATAAAATTGATATAAAAATCAAAGTTACTCATTCAGGTATATAGGAATTTGGGGTTAGGTCTCACGTCTCTCTTGTGTTTGAACCCGGGATCCACGACTTTCATAAAATTGGTCTACATGTTATTTTCTCTCTTCCATACTCTACACATAATGAGACTCAGCCAAACCTTTAAAAATTCTGTTCTTTCTATAAAATATACTGTCTTTTATGGTTTAAATATGAGATGTCTCCTAAAAGCTTATGTGTGAAATAATGCAAGAAAGCATAGATATGAAACAATTGGGTTATGATATGACAGTCTTAATTTAATCAGTGAATTAATCCCCTGATAAGGATTAACTGGGTGATTCCTGTAGATAGATAGGGTGTGGCTGAAGGAGGTAGGCACCTGGGAGCATTTCTTTGGGGTATATATTTTGTCTTTGTTGAGCAGAGTTCTGCATCCTGGTCAATGTCCTGAGCCATTTCCTCCACTACATGTTTCTACCATGATGTTCTGCCTTAGGTTGGGCCTAGAACAATGGAGTCAGTCATCTATACTCTAAAACCATGAACCCCAAAATGAACTTTTCCTCCTCTAATTGTTCTTATCAGGTTCTTTGTTCATGGTAGCAAGAAAGCTGATTAAAACACTATCTCTAGATCTCTCTCTCTACACAAGGCTCAATCATCTTTTGAATTTTAGTTTAAGTTCCAAATTTCCATGATAAACTGTGACTTAAATCCAAAGTGGAGAAAGGAAGAAATCTGTCCAAGTGTGCAAAGTGATCAAGTCACATTTCCACACAATTATAATTGTCTGAGATTTTTTAATGCATTGGCCCATGAAAGTTTGAAAATTTTATAGAACTCCAGTCATAATAAAAATTTTAGATGTTCATGGGATTTTGCTTGATATTGACCCTCTGGGATAGAGCTTACTCTATAAAATTGTACCAATGTCTTTATCTTGGAAGAGCCAATTAAACACTGTTAATCCTCCAAACACTAAACTTTAACCTGGAATGGTATTTTTAGGAGATTGTTGCAAAAATAATTCCATTTTCCATTTGAAAAATATCTCTCTATAGACAACCACTAGTGTAATTCCCAATTGACATTTAAGAACAATATTTACTCCAAAGTTCATAAATCAGCATCCATCCCTAGATGAGAACATGTCTCCAAAGTACAACCAATACACAGGCGGTATTTTATACCAGTGCCATAAAAGTTTGCTGAGTGGAGATTTTTTTCTGCCCAACTAGGCTTGGTGTGAGGTCAGGAACCTCACCCTGCCCCCAACAGGACAAGTACAGAGTTGAGTTGCTGAGCCTTATAACCAAGATTGTTCTTAGGTTCTCTTTCCTCCTATCTGATGGCAAAATTCCAGGTGGAGAAGAAGGAAGTCACTCATCTCTGCACCCCTGACCAACAGAGAAGCACTGTGTGAATTTTTGCCTGGATTTTTGTCTTAGCTTTCTCTCTTCAGATTGAAGTTTGGAGAAGGGAAGGGACTCAAGTAAATTCCCACTCTTCTTTAAAAGTGACAAAATCAGAACTAAAATCTGTATTTTATGTCATACAGCTCAGGTTGGAGATGTGAAGTTTATTTTTGGTTTTCCTAAAATGTATTAAGAATTATAATTATTAATACATCTTCAGAGGCTCCCATTCCTCATAATCCTTGCCCCTCGTCAGTAATAATAAGCTCCCCTAACTTGTTATTAAGTTATATCCCCAACACTCTGCCTTCCAATCACACGTGAATTCTAACCAGGGCCCAGTCTCTGACCTTTGACTTTGCCCTCCTCTTGGCCTAGATAACACTATTTGACAAAATCCTTTAAAGCTCAATTAATCCAGTATATCTATTTGTCCATAGCTTACTTAGTCCAATGAACTATTATCCTCAATAATTGGTTGACATTTTACTTCAGACACTAATCATATATTTTTCACTCCCTCTCCTATACCATGATCATTGAGGATCCAAGAAGAGTGTTTTGTTCATCTTGGTGACTTTGCCTGCCACTGGCACTCATGAGCATTCTATAAATGGGTGCTGAATTTGAACCTGTCATTGGCCAAAATCATCATCAAGTTAGTTATAAAGGATATCTGAAGCTCAGATCTTCAAAGCTCTGGATCTCTTTCCTTTCCAGCTTGAATGTGGACTTTGACTTCCATTTTGCTTGTTGCTGGCTTCACACTGGATGCTCCAAGCCAGCAGGACACACTTTGACATTGGGTAAAGGCAAAATCACTCCTCATTCATCCTGCAACCTTGGGAGGTCTCGCATTGGCAGTCCCAACCACATACCCAGGCTCTCCATCTGGGAGCCCATCTGGCATTTTGAAATCCGTGTCTTTGTCAGTCCAAAGTTCTGCTGGATTCAGTGCATTTTCCACACTAGGTTGCCCCTCTGGTCCCACCCATCAGGCTCCCAGAGGAGTTGTGGAGCAATAAGGCTTTCCCCCATTGCCATCAACATCTGTGATCTAATCATGCCCAGCTGTGAGGAGCTTGCAGCGATGGAGGCAAGGAAGGAAGTCACAAAGCCCTGCACCCATGCCCCTTCTCCTGGACTCAAATGCTTCCACATCAAAAGCTTTAGCCTGTTTTCTCGTTGTCTTCTGAGATGTAGTGCTGCTTTGGCACTCAGCACCATCAATTTGAAACTGACATTTCTGTAGTTTCTAATGAGAAGACGATTTGACTGGCCTAAGAAAAATGACAGATAATCACTCTCTCCCTCAGTCATAGCCACAGTGTCTGAGCTTCCCTCCCAGACTTCATGGCTGGGTGAAGACAGGTTTGAAAAGATCTATGTGGGTCTTTAGAATCTTTTGTCTATACCGGGGCGACTTGGCAAAACTGCAGAAACCCTTTCCACTATCTCATATGTGGCTCCCCAGAATGACATTCTGAAAAGGATACTTCATGCAATATTTGTAGGCATTTTGAAAAAGGCAAAAATAATAATGCTACATAAGCTTTCAAAATTCCAGGTTAAACTAAATACATTGCACTTTGCTACCACTGTTTAACTGAAGAGGCCTTTATTACGGTAACGTATTTGTAACTACCCTGAGGAGGACAGAGCATGTGGCTTGTTTGACCACTAAGTTGTTTTTCCACTGAGGCTGTGGTAGAACTAATGGTAACTGGAATGCATTCAACATGCACAGAACAACAAAAATAAAACAAAACAAATGAATAAAAAACAAACAAAATATTCTAAGGTAGGCCTGCTCTTCCTTTCTTTTTCTCAGGAACTCATGTAGTCGTTGCTCTATGTCACATTCTTTTTTTTCTTTTTATTTAGATTATCTCTTTATTAGTTTATTTCTCAGACACTACCTGCCAATTTCTCCCTTTGCAAAATAACCCATGTTCAGTATTATTTCCAGGTGTTGTTTGGAGGTTAAAAGATCAAGTTCCATGAATTCAAACAAGTATGAATTCAAGTCTTTGGCCTGAGAAGCACTCGGTGACCTGGGGAAATCGCTATTATTAGTAGTTTCAATATATTCTTCAGTAACAGAAAGAAGAAAATACTCAAATGCCAGACTGAAACACACACACACACACACACACACACACACACACACACACTCACACACACACGCATATATATATGAGCATTCTGAGTGCTATCTGCCATACACAGATCCTCATTATAAATACATGCAAGTCCTTATTTATAGCATTGCTCTTGTTCTTATATTGGCATTAATGTTTGTGCTACAGAGAGAACTAAAACAGCTTTAAAATAGCATGTCACATAAATTTAATTAGATTTATCAATGCTATTTTACACCATGAGGCACAGTCAAAAGC